>NC_000068.7:116626849-116759349 GCF_000001635.26 Mus musculus
TATCCAACTTTAAATTGCTAGATTATGCTTAATTTTATATTGTGATGTCATTAAATAGGTTAAGATTCCGTTAAGAATAAATGCAAGGAGAAGGTTTAAGTTCACAAAAGCTAGCAGAGTTTCCACTGAATGAAGCCTTGTCCAATGCACCACACACAGATATTTGCTCTGCTATAAAGATGAACAGGATGTCCGCACACTCTCAGCCAAAAGCACTCATAGTTTTCAGCCGACATTTTCACTGATGATTAGTCTACACATGGCTTATCAAATGCAGAAGGCCAGACAGTAAATCATTTTCTGATTTTTCTTTTAAAAAATCAGTTTCTGTAACTCTCCCTTGTGTGATTCTCATAATCTCCCATTTAGTTCCTCTGCAGTCACGTCTTTCCCCTCTGAAGAGCAGATATTTATTTCAGTTGAAATTAAGAATCTAAGCTTATCAAGACTCTGGAAACTTGCATGTGACAGTGACTGAACTAATAAATGTTAGATGGTTATTTTATGCCCAAATTAGTGTGATCTCTCCATCTTAACTCCTTCTCTTCTAGAATGCTTGTCTCTAAAACATTTCCAACCACCCACTCTTCCAAACAGAAATCCAGGGTCCCCATGACTCATGCACTATAGGTTTAGATCCAGTCAAGTTTTAAAGGGAAGGGGACGGGGTGGTACTTGGAAGAAAGACTGAAAATTGGAGAAGAGATGTAATTATAGTTTAATTCTTAAAAAATTTTAATATAAGAAAATAATTATAAAAAGATAGTCCTTCAGCATCTCTCTTCCAGGCCTACCGCCTCCATGTGCTGCTGAGCCCTTTGCCTGGGATAGAGTCCAGTAATTAAGTTGCTCAGCCCCCAATTTCAGCATTCGGTTGAATCTCAGACCTATATCCCAGGTCCCCAAACAAGACATTTCAGGGTTTCTAAGGGACTGTCCTAGTTCTCAAATCTTGTCCATGACATAAATTCTTCAATCTCTTTTCTCTTTCATTTCCCACAGGTTTGTGTTATTTTCCTGGTTATCATCACTCAAAGTTTATTAGTGATAGAACCAAAATTCTTAATGTGGATTAAAAGAAACCCAGAGGATATAATTACACTAGATAGAGTGCAATTCTTTTCATTGGTTTTCCATTTTTATAACAATATCATTGTCTGGGAAACTTATAAAGAAATTAAATTTATTTTTTTGTAAGTCTGTAAACTGAGCAATCCAACAGCATGGTGCATCTGGCAAGGGGTTTTATATTGAATATATCACTCCATAGTGGAAAGCAGAAGGTCGGGAATGAACAAGCATAAGAACTCACTTTTTATAGTGCACACGCGCGCGCGCGCGCGCGCACACACACACACACACACACACACACACACACACACTGGTCTACTCATGTAATAACAACATGAGTTCATTCATAAATTCTCATGGAAGAACAGTGGACTTTCACTAGAGGCTTTCTCTCATCAGGAATTAACACATGAATTCTGAGGGATGAACTCAAACTCTAACAAGTGCCAGAGAGGATTTAAATTTGAGAACAAGGCAGCAAAGTTAACACTAATATATGTTTGATATCTTTTCAGCTTTTAATTTAAATTTTAAGGTTAGCATACAAAGTAGTGGGTTACATGATGGGTTACATGATGGCAGCTTCATAGATATGCATAACTGTTCTTTGTTTCCATTTCTTTCTTTACATTTTAGATTCAATGGAATATCAACTTAGAGCAAGTTTGTGTATTTTCTTCAATATATTTTTTAAATGTATTGTTGTTGTTGTTGCGGTGGTGGTGGTGTAGTTATGCACTCTATGCAGCAGTGCATTGTGAAAACAAAGCATCAGAGGATAACTTTGTGTGGTCAGTTTTCTTCTACCCCCTACATGGGATCTAGGGATTGAAGAAGTCTTCTGGGTTGCATAGCGATTATTTTAGATACTGAGCCATCATGCCAGCCCAGATTTGTTCTAAAACAATGATAAATTTCTGCAAAGCTATTTCTCTAAAATGGTTATAGAGGACTTTAACTCAAATGAAGTAATTTATCTCTTCATTTGCTTTATGCAATACTCACCCTCCACAAATAGCCACATGGCAACGTAAAACAATTTCAGTATGTTGAAAACTTATTGCCATGGTCCAATGTATACTATACCCTTGTGTTCTTTCATGTTACATCAAGAAAATCATGTATACTTTTTGAATCACTTCTACTCTTACAAAAAAAAAGTGTAACACCCACCACTAAAAGTATTACCATAAAAGTCAAATGCTAAACAAATCCCTTGACTTTTTGGTTTATTCATTCAATGCACATTACCTAATCTTTCATTCGGTTCAAACCAATACTAGACCAGGACCACATGCTATTTCTTGATTCCTTATGCTTCATCTGTACACAGAACCAGAATAAAGCCAACCAGCATGTGATGTTCAGTGATCATTATAATATTGCATGGGGTTCATCTAAGGATAGAATACTTTTTTGATGGAAATATACCATGATCAGAATTAAAACATTATTTTCTAAACTGTGACTTAGACGTACATGATCCATTTTAACCCTATAAAGTGTCTTAAACTCTCTGGAGTTTTTTTTTTTTATCAATTAAATACAGGTAATTGTGATTATTGCTTACTAAATAGCCAATGCTGTGTCACACTGTGCAAAATTGTCACATAAACCCTAATGAGGATCCTGTGAGGCAGACACTATAGTCTTCATTTTATGAATGAGAAATCAGAAGCACAGAGAGGGGGCTGCTAAATCTATGCACAGTTGTAGTGAGAATGTTGGTTTCTTCAAGAACACAGACACATTTAAGAATGTGTCTCTGTTTTAATCCCGGGTGTGGGATATGGGGCTGCTTCAGATTGTCCACAGAAGCTGACTTTGATTTGCCCACTGCTCTAGCAGGAGCATGATTTTGACAGCTGCAGATAGTTTCTGCAAGTTTGAGACATTTTGAATTCTGCAGTATATAACTGCTTGGCCCCTTGCGTTGTTGGTTGGTGTTGCTTGTAGTTTGTTAAGTAGTCATGCACCAAGAAGAAGCATTAAGAAGAAATCAGATGTCCTCACAGCGAAGATCAAACTTGTCCTAAGGAACTCCATATTCTTTTTTTGTATTGGGTATTTACTTCATTTACAATTCCAATGCTATCCCAAAAGTCCCCCACCCACTCCCCCACCCACCCACTCCCTTTATATGCCCTGTCGTTCCCCTGTACTGAGGCATATAAAGTTTGCACAACTAATGGGCCTCTCTTTCCACTGATGGCTGACTAGGCCATTTTCTGATTCATATGCAGCAGCCGGTGGTAGTGGTGGCGCACACCGGTAGGATTTGCTGAAGGAGGCAGAGGCAGGAGGATCACCACTTCGAGGCCAGTCTGGGAACTCCATATTCTTAATCAGCAGGAAGTAATCTAATGATAATGGCACTCTCCTTTCTCCTGTATCCTTTCTTCTCTCCTATCCAGTGTTAGGAGTTCAAAGGGTAGAAGAAAGAAGAACCCACAAAGTAGCAAATGGATGACAACACATAGTAAGAGACCCAGAATGGGAACCAAGGGGTTTGATTTGAGAGTCAACATGTTTTACAATGTGGGATGATATTTACTCCATTGAGTCCTTGAGAGAAAGAAATACAACTGGGAAGATGAGTCTTATAAATGCTAACTGTAAGTGCCATTTAAACTGTTGCTACTTTCTTATTATAAGTGTATTATTAATCTGCTAAGTGAAAGCTCTCAGATTGTACAGAGATTGCTACACACTCATGTCAGTGATCTAGAGAAATGGAAGAGTTCCCTCTGCATTCAGTGAAGAGCGTAGAAGATGAGAGACAATGCCATCCAGGGCCATACATAATAATTCAGTGAATCCCAAACGGTTCCAGGACTTAGAGATTGTGATCCTGCTGAACAATAAGGAATCTGTGGAGCAAATAAGTAAGAGCCTTCCTAAGTTTTCAATATAAAATAGACAGAATTCAACACCAGATTCTTCTAACTTGAGAGAAGAGTTCTTTCTGTCCTCCATTCTGTCTTCTGGGTAGAGGAACATGATCCCTATAACAGTCAGGTTAAAACCAAAGCTTGGTTTCTTTGACTTTAATTATGGGCATAAAATCAAAGGGTGTAGAGCTGTTTGGTGAGAAAGCATTTTATCTTGGATTGTATTAGAGTATTCTCTTCATTTATAAGGTTTTGGAGAACATGGTCTCTTGTTCTCCAGTAGAGTAATCAATGGCTAGCAGAAATGTTCAAGGAAAAAGACCATACAGTGGCATGTAATACTTTGTTGACTTAAGAGAAGTGATTTTATCATTTGAAGGTCAAAGTTTATACTTAGAAACTAGTTTCACTAAATATATTTTTGAGAAAACAAAAAATATTTAAAATATGCTTATTGTTAATTCTTATAAAAACCACCCAAATGTATACCTTTGATTATTTTTAGTTACTAACTTTGAACACAAACCTATGTATTTTAAGATAAATTTCCAATTGGGCTCAAAGTTTTTCTTTCCATTGAGAAGACCATATCTGGAAATTGTCCATTTAACAACAACTTTTTATGACTGAGAATCAAACTAAATGCTCGTCCACTGTAATCAAACGCTGTAGCATTGGCCTATCCTCTAGTCTACAACAAGTCTTCAACATCTGATATTATTGACCCTTCTCATAGTTACCAGGTGCATACTTCCGCATTTTCTGTAAGTTCACATGTAGATCATTCCTGTTGGGTCTGGAATCCATCAGCCTCTGGCTCTTATAATCTTTCTGCCTCTTCTTCCCCATAGCTCCCTGAGTCTTGAGGAGAGGAGTTTGATACAGGCATCTCATTAGGTTTGAGTGGTTTCCAAAGACTCTCACATATGGCAACAGAGAACATCAAGGATGCTATAGACACTTTTCTCACAATCAAAGGTTTGATTACATTGCTTTGTCATGATGGTTTACCAGCAGCAGAAAATTAAACATGTGACATCAATCTCATGTTAATGCAGATTTTTCCTATTTGAAGTGCATATTGATGTGTGAACAATTAATAGAGATTATAATTCAATCTATAGTCAATAAGCTTTACGAAGACAGGAACAAATGGTCCAGACATTGAAAGCTGATTAGAGTGAGGCCTGGAGAGCTGAAGACAACTAAAATTTTAGAAAGAAAAGCTAAATTCTAAGGGTCTAGTTCCTCAAAATGGGCGTGGTAGATGCCATTCATTCATCCTTATCACTTGGAAGATAATCAAAGAACCTATGGATTTCAGTAGAATCATCACTATTTATCCAGAAGCCATGCTTGAGCAACATTTTAAACTCTATTCAAAGTCTGTATATAAATTCTACAATATATGCTCTTCAAACCAGGATTGAGCATAATTGTCAATACTAAGTAATTAATGATCATCTTTAGATAATCAGACATCTTGTTCTATTGATTCACATGCCAACAATTAAATAGTACTGGACATTATAAGTGATACAAATAATTATTTTTTCTTGTGAGTTTAATTAAGGGTCTTCATATTGGTGTAATTAAAACTTCAGACATTTAAAATGTTATCACCAAAATTAAGTATCCCATGACTAGTCCAATCAAGATTTGCAAAAGATCAATGTAATTACAATTTTTATTCTCTTATTCTGTTGAAGAAATCGGCCTCTATGTATATGTATATATATCACCATACCTATCATTATATATTGCATTATTTTCATGTTAATTAAAAGCACATCAGTATCAGATATAGAAGCAAATGCTCCAATATTAATTAAGTTCATGGTTTCTCATTGTCCGTTATCTAATTATTAAGAATTATAACTTCCAGTTTAACTGAGAATACCATATTAACCACATTCTTTATAATGAGATTATAAAAAGGGCCTTGACTTTCATAGGACTGCCTTACCCTTCTAAGTCTTTTTTACTTGCTCAGTAAGTTAGTCATTTTAAACCTGTTTCCCCCAACCCAGCACAATGTAATTTAAAAAAGAAACTGCAGAATAATATCATTGGCCTCTAGCTGCCCCATTCAATTCAAACTTTCTGACATACAGAGATATACCATAGGAAAGTACTAGAGTCCATCCAGTGGCCTATTGTCCATATCAACTTCTAAAACAAACAAGTGACTAGTATATAAGCTATGGATTATAACAATAGATTATTAAACTTAATCAAAACTAATAACTTTAATATTTACAAATAGACTTATATGATTGTGAGCTTGAATGTATAATTAATTGTAAAATAGGTAAAGGCACAGCCTCTTTAATTTATTAAATAGTATTTAAGATAATCACATTATGGTGATGTAGAAATCAAAGCCAAACAAATGAGTCCTTGCAGGCAATAATGATCTCTACCTCTAAGACACTAAAAATAGTAACAAAAGCTTTTTTAAAATATAACTTTTTATTGGATATTTTCTTTATTTACATTTCAAATGTTATCCCTTTTCCTGGTCCCACCCCTCTAGAACCTCCTATTCTACCCCCTCCCCCTGCTTCTATGAGGGTGTTTCCCCACTCATCTACTCACCCACTCCTGCCTCCCCACCCTCGCATCCCCTACACTAGGGCAACGAGCCTTCATAGGACCAAGACCCTCTTCTCCCATTGGTGCCTGAGAAGGCCATCCTCTGCTACATATGCGGTTGGGCCATGCGTCCCTCCATATGTACTCCTTGGTTGGTGGTTTAGTCCCTGGGAGCTAGGGGTAGGGAGGGTCTGGTTGGTTGATATTGTTGTTCTTTCTATGGGGTTAAAGTGTGGCAAAGTACAACGAATCCCTACATGCTGAACTGAGCTCTATAGGCCCAAACAGCTCCTACCTGTATTTGAAAAGTTCAAAAGTAGAGAGAATGCAAAAGAAAACTCAGCTGTGGATTTTGCCTCTGCTTACTGCAACCTGCCTATAAAGAAATATTTGCATCATAATATTATGGAAACATAGTAAACTTCATCATAAGGTGGTTTTATTGAAAGAGCGGTTTATTTTTAAAGAATACGGAGATGAAAGAACAGATGTACAATAAAAAGAAATGGCATGCTTTATTTGTTCCCATTCTGATTGCCCAGAGTCTGTTACATGAATCTGTTAAGTTCTGCTTACCTCAGAGCACACCACTGAGCACAGATATTATAGCCAGCAGCTAATTTTTAATATAGGGAATCGGTACTTCATTCACAGATGAGAACTCAATGTTTCTGTCCTCAGCTTGTCATGTTCTTGCTACAATATATGTGATGACTCAAAAGCTCAATCATGATTTCTGCTTCATAAAATGATCATGTAAAATCATTCAATTACTTTGAACCACATTTATCTTCAGTTCCAATTTGCAAAAAATGAAAACAAAGTCACAGGTTAATGGCACTTATTAAGTCTAATAGACTTTTATTAAAGATGGTAGCCCTAGTGGACTACTATCTACTAATGTTTAAGCATCCCTAATGGACCCTAGTCCACATTCCAAATGGCCATTGAAATTGCTCTCTATGTATTAGACAAACTGGAACTGAGCTGGAAGCTTCCTTTCTGTTGCATGCCTTCCTAGTCCCAGAAGATGCTATATAAGCTGATGGTGGTCAGGAGTGGATAAAAGGCATTAACAACCATACCTAGATGTAAACTCTATTAAGGACAAGAAATATCTTCTAGGCAAGATATGCCCACTTGTGCAATAATGGCATTACCGTTATGAGAGTAGCCAAGCACTCTGATTGCATTCCAGGACAACTCCATGGAAGGAAATAAACTCATCATTTGGTTAAATTGATATAGCATCAAACTTTCTAAATATTTGTATTTCTATCTATAAACAATACTATTCTTAGCCTTAATCTAATAAGCTGCTCTTTCCAGTGGCTGCTGATAAATACAGAGACTCATTACTCCATAAAACCCTGAGAATAAATAAAAGATGAATACTTATCCCTAGGCAAAACACATATACCTCTCCAAGGCTCAGAGAGCATTCCAAAAGTAAAAGCCAAAACATAGAGGGAAATGCTGCAAAATGCTATCATCTGGGCAAGACATAGTCATTGCTATAATGAACTCATATAGCAGCTGAGGATAGGAAAACTGGGTCTGCACAACAATAAACCTATTAACAACCAATCATGGATGGAGGAAGGGCTCACAGGTCCCACTACTCATTGCTGAACTATTTGCTACTGATAGATTAATGGGGAGCCATTGCATTCCTTTGTCTACTCACTTATGAACCTACTAGGTTCCAATGAGAAGTTCCAACACACTGCCCATACAGAAAAGTCTGGTTAAATTAAGTGGTGTACAAAATAAAAAAAAAAAAAACAAGCAAAAAAACAAACCCATAATCTACAAGAGAGAATGGCTAAGTATTAGTAGGTATTGATAGGGATGGAAGAATGATAGGATCTAAGTTTAGAATCCACATAAAAGCAGCACACTCACTATAAAGTGGAGAATGGTTAAGGAAGAACCCACATATTCATGTCTAACCTTCATAAATTGGTTCACACACCTGTTTTTTAACTGACATTTACATTCATATGAGCACATACATGCACTATCACCTAACACACCTACCACCCGCAACACACACAGGTAGAAAGACAAAGAAAAACAAGAGCCTTGATGGAACTTTAGAAAAACTTCTGATAACATTCTACTAGGCAACATAATATGTTGAATTAAAATTACCAAAATATTGTGTAGTACAGAGAGGTGTTTTTCTGTCATCTATAAAATTAGTCAAATCAAACGTATTTCAAGTGTGAAGAAGAAACTATGAATAAAACTATACTTAAAATATAGGTTTTATTATTTTTTAAAATGAATGCTTGACAGAAATAAAAATTTAAACACTACTTTTCAAGTTCATATTATTCTTTAAAAGGATACTTAAGTTTGCTGATATAAGAATAAAATGAAACAAAGTACCTCAGACCAACTCCCATATCAAATCATGAAAGGAAAGTTGTTAGACCTGAAGAAATTCCTTCTAACAATAAGATGAACAAAATGGGAAAAGTTTGCCTAGCACAAAAAAAATTAAAATAGAAAGTTCCCTTGCTCATCCTCCTCTGGCTTATATAATCAGCAACAACAACAATTACTGTAACTTTTCCTTAAGTGGATTTATGTCAATAATTTGCTAGTCCAGGTTCATTTTTATCTACTCAGTCCAAGCCCCAGCCTCCAGAGGAACTGAAGGAAAAACAACCAATAATTGCTGAATACTTGTATGGATCAATCTTTCTATTTTTATTTATGCACAGAAATGCACAGATATAAAAATGCTGGCTTTGAAATAATGTTACTGTGAAAGCAACCAAAAATGTAGGTAGCTGAGAAGATTGCTCAGCACTTAAGATAGCATTCTGGTCTTGCAGAGGACCCAAGTTCACTTCCCAGTACCTACACTGGGCAGCTCACTACCACCTTTAATTGCAGTTCCAGAAGATTTAATGCCCTCTTCTGGCCTCTACTGAAACCTGAATTCACACACACACACACACACACACACACACACACACACACACACACACCATACACACATACCACACACACACAGATAAATTAATTAGATGGGTAGAAAAAGATTAGAGAGAGAGAGAGAGAGAGAGAGAGAGAGAGATGGCAGGTACAACTAAGTCTTTTTTAAAAGTAGTTTACAACCAATATATAAGAGAGAAAAGGCCCTAGCCAGTGAGTGAGCACTAAGAGAAACGGACATGGGGCATTAATTGTGTTTTCCTGCAGTGGTCCAAATAGCTCACACCATGAAACAGCAGTAGACACATTACTGTCAACTGTGCTCTTATCTGCCGAATCAGTCTACCTTCCTGTTCTACCTCCAAGAAAAATGAATCTGGAATTAGAACCACAACTCAGAATAAATTTGATGTGCAGCTTCTAAGCATCTCTGGCAGCACACAGAAGGGGGTGGCACTGGAAGAGACTGTGAGGAGGAAAGAAGAAACTGAGACAAAGCAAGAGCAGATAATATACTAGCACCTAGACAACACAGAAGTGAATCGCTGTTGGAAATGGTGAGTCTTTAAGAAGTACAGCATATCCTTAAAGGGATTTTGAGACTCTGGCTCCCCTTTCTTCCTTTCCATTGCTTTCAGCTAGGAAGTGATCATTTTTCTTCAGCCATATACTCTAGACCAATGCCATTTGGCACTCTGGCAAAGGCAAGGAAGGATAGGTTCATCTAACCAAGAACTGGAACATCTAACACACTAAGACAAAGACATGCTTCCATTTCTTTGTAAGTTATGTCTATCAGTGATGGTGTCAGAAAGCTGATTAACACACCATGAGTGGCAACAAACACATCTTCCTTAACCTTGACATCACTTATATAAAACAGGCCAATGTTGCTGCCTAAATTTGACAAGAATCTTAGATTTCCCTGAGGGATGAAATCACAATAAGAGTTCATCAAATTACAGGATGCCTTAGTAGATTCCTATTGGTGTAGTAAAACTCCATGACTGAGAGTAACTTGTGGAGCAAAGGATTTATTTACAATTCCACATCACAGTCTACCACAGAGGGAAGCCATAGCAGGAACTCAAAATTGCAGGAACCCAGAGGCAAGACCTGATGTGAAGGCCATGGAGGGTGTTGCCTACTGGCTTTCTCATAACTTCCTTAATTTGCTTTTTTAATAGGACCCAGATGATGACTAGCAGTGCTGCCCATAGAGACTGGATCCTTCCACACCATTCATCAATCAATAACTTTATTATAATCTCAAAAAAGTTAAAATGTGGACTGTATTTGGCCAAACCTGAAGGAAAAACAAAAAACAAAAAAAAAAAAAACCAAAAACCAAAGAATGTTAGTCACTGTTTGATCTTTGCAAAGAGACACCATAACCAAAGCAACTATTATAACACAAAACATTTAATTGCTTGCAGTTTCAGCAGCTTAATCCATTATCATCATAATGAGCAACATGGCAGAAACAGGTGCTAGAGCATTAGTTTAGAGGTACATTGTGATCCACAGGTAGATAGAAAGACTCTGGACTTGGCATGGGCTTTTGAAACCCCAAAGCTCACCTTCAGTGACACATTTCCTCCAGTAGGACCACAACTCCTAATCCTTCTAATTATATCAATTAATGCCAACTGCCTGGTGACCAAGCATTCAAATAATGAGCCTATGGATCACACTCTTTTTTTCATTTTTATTAGATATTTTCTTTATTTACATTTCAAATGTTATCCCCTTTCCTGGTTTCCCCTCCAAAAATCCACTATTCCCCCCTCACCAACCCACCCACTCCTGCTTCCTGGTCTTGGCATTCCCCTACACTGTGGTATAGAGCCCTCACAGGACCAAGGACCTCTCCTCCCATTGATGACTGAGTAGGCCATCCTCTGCTACATATGCAGCTGGAGCCATGAGTCCTTCCTTGTGTACTCTTTGGTTGGCGGTTTAGTCCCTGGGAGATATGGGGGTACTAGTTGGTTCATATTGTTGTTCCTCCTATTGGGGCTGCAAACCCCTTCAGCTCCTTGGAGCCTTTCTTTAGCTCCTCCACTGGGGACCCTGTGCTCAGTCCAATGGTTGGCTGAGAGCATCCACCTCTGTATTTGTCAGGGACTGGCAAAGCCTCTCAGGAGACAGCTATATCAGGCTCCTGTCAGCAAGCACTTGTTGGCATTCACAATAGTGTCTAGGTTTGGTGACTGTATGTGGGATGGTCCCCAGGTGGGGCAGCCTCTGGATGATCTTTCCTTCAGTCTCTGCTCCAACACTTTGTCTCTGTATCTCCTCCCATAGGTATTTTGTTCCCCCTTCTAAAAATGTTCCTCAGATAATTGGACATAGTACTACCTGAGGACTCAGCAATACCACTCATGGGCATATACCCAGAAGATGCTCCAGCATGTAATAAGGTCACATGCTCCACTATGTTCATAGCAGCCTTATTCATACTAGCCAGAAGCTTGAAAGAACCCAGATGTCCCTCAACAGATGAATGGATACAGAAAATGTGGTACATTTACACAATGGAGTGCTACTCAGCTATTAAAGACAATGAATTTATGAAATTCTTAGGCAAATGAATGGAACTAGAAAATATCATCCTGAGTGAGGTAACCCAATCATAAAAGAACACACGTGGTATATACTCAGTGGTAAGTGGATATTAGCCCAGAAACTCAGAATATCCAAGATACAATTCACAGACCACATGATGTTCAAGAAGAAGGAAGACCAAAGTGTGGTTACTTTAGTCCTTCTATGGATCACTCTTATTCAAACCTTCATAAAAAGAAATAGAAATGTGAGGGGGGAGTCACACACAGTTTTACCCACAGGTCAATCTGGTAAGGTTCCCTCTTTCAAACTGACTCTCACTTGCATCAAGTTGACATAAAACTAGCCATCACCTAGAATATAAGAACTGAAAACAGGATACAAAATGTGATTAATACATATTCTCTTTAACCAAAATACATATATTACAACGCATTTTACTATATCCACAAAATCATGATTTATATATAAAAGCAAAATACTTATAAATATTTATATACTATAGTGTATAGTATTTATGTATAAGAATGGATGGGGGCTGGGAATGTGGTTAAGGGCAGTGTTTTCTGGGATGTGTGAGGTTTAATACCCAGAATCACATGCAAACACACAAAGAGTTAATAGAAATTTACATATTTAAGAAAAACAAAAAAAAATTGGAAGTACAGAATCAGCGAAATAATTTTGAAGTGGGAGTTGCAAGTTTTGTTCTTGAAATTTATTATAGTTAACTTTCTATAAATCTTTTAGTTTATAATATCTTTTACTTGGTTAATATAAACATAAGCACAAGGAATGAAAATGAAAACTGAGTAAGAATTACTTCTCTGTGATTAGCATGCAGTCCAATTAAGCTTTCTAAATATACCAGGTCAAGGTTGCTAAGTCTTCACTGGCTTTTCCTAATACAAGAAAAATGCTAATTAATTTATAGGTAATATTTAAAGTTTATTTTATGTAGCATGTCAGCAGTCACAGTTAAAAGAGAAAAGTGAGTTTTACAGTCCTTTGGAAGGTAATAAATGTCAGACACACGGAGATTCAGTTACAGCATTATGAACACCCAGAGTAATACGCCCAAGAAAAACTTTACACAAACACCAAATGAAAAGCCATGTTTTCTAAGCACAGTCAGGGGACTGTGTCTAACTCCATGTGTAATGTAGGTGAGAGAGAGGGTTAAAGGCTGCGATGCAGTGGTCCGACAATAAACCCCAGCAAGTATGCATTTTGATGGGGTGTTAATTGAGTAGCAGGTGAATATAAACAGAGAGCACCAAGTGTGTGTGTGTGTGTGGGGGGGGTCTTTTTGTTGATGAGGGAACATAAAGATGCTGAGCTCCATAATAAGAAATAAATACAATCTGGAGCCAATTTCTCCAGCCTCATTCCGCCCTCCATAGTGCAGTCCTCTCTAGTTTCAAATGCTTGCCAGGAAATAATACATGACTTTTAAAGTGTGTGGGCAATAACAGAGCGAATCAGACAGGTTCCTAAAGCTTATAAAAATGGAGGGTTTGTAGCATGTTTTCTATTTGTGTTTGTTTGTGTGCAAGTGCAATGGTCGATTGGTGACTGCTGTTTGTTGACATGCTTGCCTCTGAGAGTTTCAAGATCCTTAGTCAATGACAATGTCAGTCCCTCAGTGCTTACAGTAGCGTGACTCCAGGACTTAGCAGGACACAGACACCAGACAGATTAAAACAGAATGGGCAGAACAAGATAGAAAAGAATAGAATTTCAGAATTTTCTAAGAGAACAGGTGTGTGAGACTGCATCTAGTGACAGGGGCTTGGTCCCTTCAGGGTCTCCAGGGCTTCTAGCCTTAGCTCAACCAAAGACCAGGCTACCTTTCTTCATAGTTCACTGAAGATGTAGTGAAAATATACAAATTTCATTCTTATTAAGGAACTCTTAGTGAAAACATGTCTAAGTAATAATGTAGACATTTTAAGAGGGTTTTTTTAAAGTGACACCAAACCAAAGGTCTATCTTCCCAGAGAATTAACTTCAGATTTTTGCACAGTGCCATCTAAACCAGCAACATTATCCATTTGAGAAAAATGGGTGATGCCCTTTCTAACAAGGCATTAATACTCTCAAGTTGTGGGAAAGTCATCTTATGTGCTTTATGAAGTAGTGAATATTTATGTGTTTCCTGTGAATATGGAACTGAGCTAACTAGACACTCCATTTCATTTGGTCCACACAACAACCTTGTGAGGTAAGAATTCATAATTGACTTACAGATGAATATACCAGTCTGTGGAAAGCCTAAATGTCTCTCCCACGGTCACATAATGAAGTAGTGGCAAGACCAGACCTTGGTCTAAGTAAACTGACTCCAGAAAGAGCAGAGCTCTCATCTGCTTTGCTGTCTCTCTTTATATCAACTCTTTTTCTTCCGGTGGAATATTGTGAAGGAAGTAAATGAGTGCTATGTTGTAGTGGAGACTGCTTATGCTAATCACAAAAATTTGACTTCCTGTCTACAACACATATCCTGCTTTTAAGGCAAATGGAATATCATGGAAGAAAGTGCAGAAAGATTTTAAGTACCATAGGAACAAGAAACCTGTGATGAAATTGTGTCCTCTAGAAATGTCAGAAAAGTCACACCCCTCAGGTCCCAACCACCATGGCTGCTGAAACAGGATCTGAATAAAGGGTCCCAACCCTAGACAAAAAAACTACAGGCAACTAAAAAATGCTAAGGGGGATAGAATACTTTTTCACAGGGAAGAGCCCCATTTGGTTTATCAAGTGGTTAGCCCTGAGAACATATACATATAAATAACATTATGGGGACCAAATAGGTTGTATTTATATATTTACAAAGAGGTGAGTGTGTGTGAGAGAGAAATCAAAGGTGCTATACATGGAAGGACTGGAAGGAGAAAACAGAAGATGACGTAATTATATTTTGATTTCAAAAACTAAAATAATACTAAAAATTTTATTAAAATAGATTTTCTTCTTATATAATACATCCCAAACCCAGTTTCCCTTTCCTCCACTCTTCCTTGCTCCCTTACCTCCCATCTTCCTCAGATACACTCCCCCTCTATGTCCTCATCAGAAAAAAAGCAGGTCTTCAAGAGAGGACAAAAAGGGAAAAAATATACAATAATACAACTCAGAGCCCTTGAATCAAAGCTGGACAGTGCAACCCAATATGGAAAAGAGTCTCAAGAGCAGGAAAAAGAATCATTTCTACTTTTAGGAGTCCCACAAAAACACCAATCTAACTGACAGACATGTGCAGACCCCATGGTTGCTGCCCCTGTCTTTGTGAGCCCTTGTGAGCCCTGCTTAGTTGATTGGGTGGGCCATGTTCTCCTGGCATTCTACTGTCTTCCCTTCCATTTTTTTCACAGGGTTCCTCAATCTCTGAGGGGAGGACCTCACGGAGTCCTCTAATTTAGACTCTCTCTCCAAATAATGACTGGCTGTGGGTCTTTGTATCTCTTCCATCTGTTGCTAGAGGAAGCCTCTCTGATGATGACTGAACAAGGCACTGATCTGTAAGTATAGCAGAATATAATTAGAAATCATTTCATTGATTTGACTTCTTTACATGGTCTGGCAGAGAGATTCCAAAGCTTTAATGTTCAGATGACTCATATCAGACTCTTTTATAAGATGCAAATATTGAGTCAGGCGTCTAAAGTCGAGCCAAAGACAAGCTTCGGAGCAAAGGTGTGTGACTGCAGCTGACCACACTGTGAGCAGCTTGACTGTGGGATTTTTCCCTCAGATAGACAGGGAGAAGCATATAGCTTGTGCTCTTCTCTCCACACCTACATTAGTACGAGGGAATAATTTAGCTCAGTATACCCATAGCAACCTTCTGCCTCCTTCTGCTTCTGTCTTATTTTTCTCTAGTGTCAAAAAGAAACCTGGAATGTTAATATTTCTGTAACTGTAATAGTATGCACATGTATATCTGTATAACACAATTTATGCATTGTCAAAGGTGACCCGATCAGATGTGCATAAATGAGAAATAACATCGTGCCATTGCATTTTATGGACCAATTTGATAAAAGTCTTCAAGTATTAGGAACAAATTCTATGCCTTACTAACTGTACACCGTGCTGTAAGAAATAATCAGCAGTGCCCCTTTGAGAAGTAACACAGCAATCCAACAAGAACCACGGAAAGAAAAACTGTCAATACTGTAGAAACACAGACATTATCCAAGAAACTAACACCCTTCCCAGGCTTCCTGGTTCACCCAAAGGCATCTCTTCCCACTCAGCTCTCACCAAGACAGTGGCATCACTGTTCCTCTGGCCATTGCCTTGGTTTAGTCCCTCACTACTTTCATTTCAATGCAGTTGCCTCACAGAGAGTAAGTGGTAGGGTCTTGTCTATCCTCCAGACAGCTTCAAGATGGTGCTCCACACCTGCTGACAGAGAAAGTGGTTTTGAATTATTCATCTAATGTCACTTCCTCACTTTACACAGTGGCTCACCATAACTTAATGTTCAGACCTGGCAGGTTAGCACACATGACTCATTGTGATCAAGCCCCATCTGTTTCAGACATTCATTCCTTCCATTACCTCATGCTTACCTCTTACTAGAGCATGCTGAATGGAATACAGCTCTACTATTGTGTCAAGGTGTTTCACACGTCCATACCTTCCCTCCTGCTTATTTTAATTGGAAACCCTCTCTTTTTTCTTCTACCCCGCTCCTTCCAAGATTTCTTTCCAATACACCTCATCAGTTTGCCAACCAGCTGTTCGAGAAGTATTCTAGAAGACCTGGCATGTCCTTGAATCCTTCCATTGGGATAGTCAGAGGAACAACAGTAAGCAAAACAAGAGTTTGTAAACTAACTCTAGAGAAACATGGATTCCAAACAAATCCAGAGTGATGGTTAATCTTGATTGTCAACTTGATGGGATCTAGAATCATCTATTTTACAAACTCTGGGTATATTTATGACAATATTTTCAGAGGATTTTAAGTAAAGAGGGAAGGTCTTCCCTAAATATGGGTAACAACCATTTCTCAAATGGAGGCTAAAATAAAACCTTTCTTCTTTAAGTGACTTCTGTCATGTATTGTGTCACAGAAACAACAACAACAACAAAAAAGAAATAACAAAAAGCCACTGTATCTATACTTCAAAATATAAGTAAGTTGGCTAAATCTTCAGGCACAACAAACCTGTGTGGTATAAGAACTTTATGGGAGAACTTTGAGGGGAGATACTAAGACTAATGACCTCTGCTAGTTAAAAACAATGACTTGTTTTCTGAAGTCCTAGGAAAGAATAAGTGGGGGCTACATAGAGAAATCTTGTCTCAAAAAAAAAATTGAGAAGACTAGCAGAGAAGTGGCATTGAAGGAGAGCCTAGGACTAGCTGTCTTCATGGTGATGAAAAGGACCACTATGCCATTTTACATTCCTGTCTGAAACTTCAGGGAAAACAATTTTCCTGCTAATGATCAGCAGCAAAGGATCAGTGGGAAATGCCAAGTAAAACTAAGAATGAGCAGAATATCATGTGTAAAGACACCACAACAGGAAGATTTGTTTATGAAACTGAAGAACAAGTGTTCCAAGTATTTCTTAAAATTTAAGAGACCTATAAGACACATAGCATATGTTAGAACTTCAAAACTCAGGTGGTAAATAATTTAAGAAAAGGACTATTTGAAAATGAGGATTAAAATTCAAAGAAAAATCTATGAGTTGGTCTTCCTTCTTGATTTTCTTGTGTTTTGGAAGTTATATCTTGGTTATTCTAGGTTTCTGGGCTAATATCCACTTATCAGTGAGTGCATATCAAGTGACTTCTTTTGGAATTGGGTTACCTCACTCAGGATGATATCCTCCAGATACATCTATTTGCCCAAGAATTTCATAAATTCATTGTTTTTAATAGCTGAGTAGTACTCCATTGTGTAAATGTGCCACATTTTCTGTATCCATTCCTCTGTTAAGGGACATCTGGGTTCTTTCCAGCTTCTGGCTATTATAGATAGGGCTACTATGAACATAGTGGAGCATGTGTCCTTATTACCAGTTGGAACATCTTCTGGGTATATGCCCAGGAGAGGTATTGCTGGATCTACTGGTAGTACAATGTCCAGTTTTCTGAGGAACTGTCAGACTGATTTCCAGAGTGGTTGTACAAGCTTGCAATCCCACCAGCAATGGAGAAGTGTTCATCTTTCTCCACATCCTTGCCAGCATCTGCTGTCACCTGAATTTTTGATCCTAGCCATTCTGACTGGTGTGAGGTGGAATCTCAGGGTTGTTTTGATTTGCATTTCCCTGATGATTAAGGATGTTGAACATTTTTTTTTCAAGGGCTTCTCAGCCCTTCGTATTCCTTGGTTGAGAAGACCAATGTGTGGATACTTCATTCCTCCCTAGAATAGGGAATAAAATATTCATGGAAGGAGTTGCAGAGACAAAGTTTAAAGCTAAGACGAAAGGATGGACCATCCAGAGACTGCCCCACCTGGGGGTCCATCCCACAATCAGCCACCAAACACAGACACTATTGCATACGCCAGCAAGGTTTTGCTGAAAGGACCCTGATATAGCTGTCTCTGGTGAGGCTTTGCCAGTGCCTGGCAAATACAGAAGTGGATGCTCACAGTCATCTATAGGATGGAACACAGGGCTCCCAATGTAGGCGGTAGAGAAAGTACCCAAGAGCTGAAGAAGTCTCAACCCTATAGGTGGAACAACAATATGAACTAATCAGTACCCCCAGATCTCGTGTCTCTAGCTGCATATGTAGCAGAAGATGACCTAGTTGGCCATCATTGGGAAGAGAGGCCCCTTGGTCTAGCAAACTTTATATGCCCCAGTACAGTTAAATGTCTTCCTCTACACCTCTCTGCATTATTGTTTTGAGACCGGGTCTATCTCTCACCTGAAAGTTTGTCATTTTGGCAAGGCTGCCTGAACTACAAGATCTTTCAATCCACCTGTCTCCTCTTCCCAGTGTTGGAATCACAACTACACACAGTCTTGCCAAGGTTTTACTTGGGTAATAAGGCTTCAGACTTGGATCCTCATGGGGACAGATCACGCACTCTTATTCCGTGAGCTATCTCTCCAGCCCCAGCAAGATTAGCATAAAGTACGCTCTCTAAAAATTAAAAATTAATAGTTTAAAACTGACCCGGGTACATCCCAAATCAAGTGACTTTTAAAATGTAATTTGATTGCAAATCTCCAAGATGACAAGTGTATTTTTTTAAATAAAAGTTAAATTCCACTAGCATGAAATTATACCTGTACTGAATGTGTTAACATTGCTCTTCTGACACCATTGTATCACTGGTGTGAGACAAGCTAATAAAGATTAACTGATGTCACTAAAATCTGAGTTGTAAAATATCAAGCAAGTTCCTGAGTGTGCCTTTGAATTTACATTTAGACCATCAGGATGGCCTCACAATTACTTTTGTTCTTGAAAATGTCTTCTAACCCTAGTTTCCAAACTGTCTAGAAAAATGAACTGACATAATGAATGCCTCTATCCTCAAGAATGTGAACTCTAAATTAGATATGTCACCAGCAAAACAAATAAAACAAAACAAAACAAACAAAAAACCCAAGGATTCCTAAGAAAATACGGACTCCAAGGATCTTTGGGAGTCTCTGATAGTATGATAGTAGGAAGTCTCTGAGTCTTGGCTGGAAACTGTTGAACTATCCATTAATGAAGTATTCAGTTCAGCTTAGTAGATATCACAATGAAAGAAGTCTGTCTCAGAAGCTCCTGGAAAGCAAATTTTCATTCAAATCTCAGATCTACTGATGAGGAACTCTGAGGTCTGTATAGCAATCCCAGCACTAACGAGCCCTTGATGACACTGTTTAACACTGAACTTCAGAAACCACTGGCCAATGATTGTCAATGGCTCCTGACATCAGGGAGTGAGATGCAGCCAGACTTCAATTCCTTCTGACAAGTATGCATATCAATGACCTCTGAAGTCATCCTGCTCTCCACTAAAACCCAAAGTGAACTGCATCACATTAGACTCCAGTCTTAACCATCACATTACAGAAAATGGAGAAAAACAAAAATGTAATCAAGAAAATATAGAGTGAAGGAAATTCTAGAGTTTTAAGTAACATCGATGTTTTCCCCCCACAAAGAAATTTAAAGAAAACAATTACATAAGAGGAAAAAACTATAGAGTAGGAAAAAATTATCCACATATCAAACATATTAGTCATACGTGATAGATGCACAAAGAGACAGGGAAAGAAATATTTACTCTATAAATATATAATTTTGAGCACCAAATATTGAAAATCACTCATTGCTGCCTAGGGGATGGTGGGAGTGTGCTAATGTTCTTAATATTGGGGAAATTATATTATTTAGACATAATTTCAGATCAATCCAAGAGAGAGGTGTGGAAATGGATGAGGGCAAATTGGTTTTGAATTGGTGTAATTACTGTTGAAGCCCAGTGATGGTTATTTATGGTTTCTTGTGTTCTTTCTATTTTTAAATATCTGTAGTTTTCAGAAATAAAAAGTTTTACATCAAGAACCATGTCTTGCAAAAGACTTACCTTATTTCACTCCCAATTTCAAGTAGATTGCCTGTGTCATAGGTTCTCCCTGGATATGTGTATAATGCTCTCACTGGGCTCAACTCCTTGAGAAAAGGACTGAGTTTTACTCAATTTCATAACCCAAGGCTACCACAGTATTTGAGCATAGCATCGTCCTCAACTCAAGAAGCTAAAAATCACACTTAACACAGGTAACTAAAGAGAGTTCAATAAAGAATGATTTACAAGGCTAGCAGAACAGAACGAAAAACATCAGGGGATATAGATGATCATGGACTGCTGACAAGAGGAAATCATTCCTGGCTCCCTGAATGGGTGCAGGGATGAGAGATGGGAGCCACTTAGTGTGCCTGTGAGGTAAGGCGGCTGGGGAAAACATACACTGCAATCACTGGGCCACTATTCTGGGAACTACTGTCAGTTGACTCCAAGAGAAAACAGAGAGTCCACAAGTAGAGCCAATTAAAAAAAAAAATGAGCCTGGCAGTGGTGGCACAGGCCTTTAATCCCAGCAGTTGGGAGGCAGAGGTAGGCAAATTTCTGAGTTTGAGGCCAGCCTGGACTACAGAGTAAGTTCCAGGACAGCCAGAGCTAAACAGAGAAACTCTGTCTCGAAAAAAAAAACAAAAAAACAAAAAAACAAAACGAAACAAAACAAAACAAAAACAAAACAACAACAAAACCTAAATGGCAGTTCAAGTAGCTGGGAATGGTGTTAGTAGTTGGTACAGTGACACACAGACAAAGACCAAATTTCCAGACAGAAAGGTTTATAATCACCAGTTATAAAATGTTTGGGGTGAGTACAAATGGGTACACACTCAGCAATGAGTTTGTGCAAATGAGTTTGGGGCACACAGAGAGGGGCAAGTGTATATACATGGGTGTAGAAAATACATATAAAGGTGTGTAGACAAGAGTGGGGTGCACACACATAAGTATGTGCACATGGATGTAGGGCATGCATATATGTGTGTGCACATGTGTATGTGTGTCACCTAGGGGTAAGTGCATATGTATAGTTGTAAAATGAATGCATATAGGTGTGTACATGTGGGTATAGCATTATGAAATATGTACATACATGGACATACATATGTATGTATGTAAATATTATGTATACATATGCCCACAGATTTTTGTATTCAAACATAGGGAGTATTGTGTTCTGTAGTATCATTTTTAGACTATTCTGTCAATCATAGAAACAGAAAAAGTTTTGAAAAAAATCAGTGCTTGATGTCAAATTATTAAGATGGTCACAAATATTTCTATCAATCATGGGAAAGAATAATCTTTTTGTTAGCACTTGTTCATCTCTAATGAAGAAATATTACTTGTGTGCATACTGCATCAGCTCAACTTGTATTATTAAGCAGCATGCTAATCTTAGCATATCAGTGTAAATATACCTGCAATTGTCAGTTAACCTCCTGCTATTATTCCCAGGCTGCCTCCGGCGGTGCATCAGGGCTGTCAGGAAAAAAAAAA
The DNA here is from genome assembly GCF_000001635.26 of Mus musculus. Taxonomy (NCBI): domain Eukaryota; kingdom Metazoa; phylum Chordata; class Mammalia; order Rodentia; family Muridae; genus Mus; species Mus musculus. The sequence continues at coordinate 116,648,987 of NC_000068.7, forward strand.
AAAATAACAGAGAACTAGGCACTTTCACATTCCTTTCCAAAAGCCAAGGCACGACGGGCTCGTTAGCAACACGTGGTTGCCTACAGCTCAATATTAATGCATCTTTACCTCCTCAATAGCCCCTGCGCTATTTGTTGAGTAATTCAGCAAAATATAAGCATGAGTTCCCCCAGGATGGATATGCAGCAGCCAAATGAGACTTTGTTTATCCTAATCTCTCTTAAATTCTCTTTTGAAACAACTAAGGAGGGTTAATAACTCCTGGGCCCAGTTTGAGGGGGTGGGGAGTCTTTTCTTGAAGATTACTATGTTGCTTTTACCCCAACAGTACAGGGTGAGGCCATTGTTTTGCTTTGATGTCTAAAACACTCACATCAAGAAGGATTCTCACACAGGTCCTTCGCCTGACAATATCTAACATCCATAGAAATTAAGAAAAAAAAATCATCTTTTTTGTAGAAAACCTAAATTGCTACATTTGAGTGACATCTGTTCTACAACCACATCTCAGAATTGTTCCAGGTCCCTGCTGGGAAGAACTCATGTAGATAATTGCCCTATGGTGATGGTTCTGGCAGTCATAACTTAAAATGGTAGAAACCACAGCAAGAGTTGACACTAAAACTATATTGTCCAGTACATATACAATCATGGTTTAGAACTATACCGGTTGAATAGAGATCATACGTTCCCACTTAGCCAAGTTTGATGGCTTTGCATTGGTACATAGGTACCCTATGCTCTTTGAAACAGAAGAGAATTTATTTAATCATGACTTTCACTATTTTTCATTTTCCTTATTCTTGGGAATTTCATACATGTTTGCAATAAAGCATGATTGGCTGTACACATGTGGTTTTCAATCTGAAGAGCAAGCAAAGGATATAGAAACCATGCCAATGACTTCAGCCACAGTAACCACAGATGTCCAACCAACTCAACTGCCTAAGGCAACTGAGCTTTTGATACAACTGTGAAGCAGAAGAGTGGACTCAAGAAAATGTGCTCCTGTGGGCAAGTCCGAAACATACATGAATCTCCATCCCTTTGACAAGCTAGCTGTATCTTCTCATAGCAGCTCCTGTAAGGAGCAAGTGATTCACTGCTTCTGAATACCTTTACCCTCTTCTGACTATTGTGTAAGACATGTTCACTGGCCTCCTACTGAATCATTTTCTTTGCTCTATCAGAGCAGCTTCAGACTTGACAACACAAGATTCCACCACCCACTTCACATTCTGCCACTCTTTCTCATTTATCTCTCCTTTTCAGTGTTTTCATTCTTTTCCCCCCAAATTTTTTATAACAATACTCCTTTCCTATACCATTTTTATTTAATTGTATCTTATTGCATTGGTGCCAAGCTGGCACATCGCTGGAACTGGAGTTACAGACAGTTGTGGGCTGCCTTGTGGGTGCTGCCGACTGAACCTGGGACCTCTGGAAGAGCAGTCAGTGCTCTTAACCACCAAGCCATCTCTCCAGCCCCTGAAGCTGTCACTTTTTTTTGAGTTCCCCAATGTAAAAGTACTCAAAACCAAAATTATTTCAGGAGAATTCTTCTTAACCTTAAATGTGAATTTCCAGTCATCTTTGGGGCTAAACCAAGAGAAACCACAAATACAAAGCAAGACCAAGAATTAGCTTCAGGACTTGGGACCTGAAAAAAATTGATGATGCCAAAGGTCAACCACTATAGTTCCAATGTAGAGAGAAGGTCAGTATCACAGAAATGTGAGCCGAAGGAGACTGATCATGGGGAACTGCCTGTCCTGCTAGAATGTATTGGCTTGTCAGCACTTTTTTCTTACAAATGGAAGTTTGGAAAAAATTTAAAAAATTAAAAACAACTAAGTACTATGTGCAGAAAAGGCATTGAGAGTCTTAACTTAACTCAGAGTCTATCTTGATTGGTTTTCATAACTTGTTTTCTTTTGAGCATTATTTGACCTTCTCTTCTTTCAGCCATGTACTGATGATCAATTGATGCTTGGCTCAGTTATATGTTTAACTCAGTCTTTCAATCCATAGGTCAAAAACTCAGAACTCATGGAAAATGATTCATTTTTAATTAAGATTCACTGAGCCACTGAAAGGCATCCTCTTTGGGTGGCTGGAAACAGGAGATGTTTTCCTCTCACTCTGTTGGAAAGGCCAGATCTTGACTCCATCCACGTCCTGGTGTCTTTCTGAGGCTTTAGTGTCATACATAAGCCCATCCATACATTTTCTTCTGACCCTTGGATTCAGCCTGCCTGATAGCCTTGGTCATCTGCCTCTCTAGGATTCAAGTTTTGATACCCAGGGACACTAGTGGGAAGACATTAAGGTGTATGGAAATCCACAATCTCAGTTAGGCTAAGAGTTGTGAAGCATTTCCTTACCTTCAGAAGGAACATTAGCATCACCCTCCCATGTGAAGGTCATGACATCTTGGGTAAAACAGCCAAACCTCTCTCTATGCTGGTGCCTTCTCCTCTGCCTGATCATACCATTACAGAACTAAAGCTTAAAATGTTGATTTCTAGTCCAGCATTTAGAAATTTTCCACCCAGCAAATAGCATTCTGCTATATCGTAAGCAAAGAATTCAAAGTGCCAGCATTGTCTCAACATGCTGTTCTGCGCTGTCATGGTCCATCCATAGATGCTAACGGCTGAAGAAACTCTTTCTGCAGAACCTATGCATCAAAAGCACAGGCACAGTGCTCTCGCCAGTGGTGTGGTTAGAACGTGACCCTGCTGCTTTGAATTCCAGAGGACAACTTGCAGGAAGGCTAAGACAAGGAAAGGAACCTCCCTGCCTGCGCGTCATAGCAAGAAACTCCTGCCCCTCCAAGCAGAGGCATTTCCAACCTTACATGTCAGTCAGTCAAGGTAGTTTAAAATACCTGGTCTCCTAAGGCCAGGGTGTCATTATAGATTTAGCACTACTAGGGGCCTCTCTTTGTCACACAATGAAGCAATATGGCTAATTAACACTCACTAGGGAGCCTGAGATAATGATGCCTCTCTCTTCCTAGAGCCAATTACCCCAAATATTCAGATTACCTACCTACTATTTCACTGAAAGAAGTGTCTCTGGAATTTTTTTAAAACTTGGGCATTATGTATCATGTAACGTCACATTATCTGATGTTGGGTCACAGGCTGACAGCTTACAATGAGGGACATGCTGAATATATTGGGTAGTTAATACCTGCCGAATTAACAAGGCAACCAACTTTGCAAAGAAAGAAACTCTGAAAAATACCTGCCATACCTCCTGGGCTATCTATAGAACGAACTTGCCTGATTCACTCCGCCAGCTACCACTGTGTGTCACTGTTGTTTCTTGCAAAGGTCCATGGAAAGGTATTTGTCCACAGAGATGTAGACAATTGATGGGCCTGGTGCAGAATCCTTAACAGACACTCGTTCGCAGCTTCTATTTTTGTGTTGTTGGACTGCTTTCAGCCATGTAAGGGTTCATCTTCCAGGATGGAGTAATGGAATGGAAAGGGCAGATGTCTGCTCAAGCCATCTGAGTGTTCTGTAATCTATCTTCAAGAAATGTAGGGAGCCATTCCGGACTTCCTGGTCAGCAGGATGGAAGTCTGTTCCAGGTAGTAAACAAGCCCATGTTTGGTGGATGGCCCGCCCTTAATCCCTAATTGGCTGAGCAAGCCTGCCTGGTGAGATGATGTGACCTGTGGTGATTGGTGGGGGCGTGGTTGTGGCTGGAATGGAGAAAAACACTTGTAACTAGAGAGGCTGGGGGATTTGAAGTAAGTAGCTGCCTGAGTAAAAACTACATTAAGAAGAACCAGTGGTTGCGTCTTTCTTACTGGTCGTGTGGGACGCGACAAAGAAACACTCATTACAGCTGCACTCTCTACATGTATTCTGTTAAGGGAAGGCCCAGTGTGCAGAAGCTTCATTCTCTGTTGTGCTTCAAACATTGGCTGTGATGCTCTCCCTCAAAATACCTTCCTGGTGAATTTTCTCACCATTTGTAAAAATAGAATAAATAAACCTTGGGTCCTCTAGAAGAAAAGGTCTGTGTGTACGTGTGCTTATACCGGCCATGGTCACAGATGGAAATCAGGGAGCCACGTACAGAAGTGGATTCTTTCCTTCCACAATGAAGGCCTCAGGAGTCAAATTCAAAGGAGGCCTGCCAGCAGGTACCTTACCCACTAAGGCATGTAGCTGGTCTATGTTTTTATATTCCCAGAACTCTCACACTAATGAAGCCTACCCTATTTTATCTAAAATATTATCCTGTCTTTATTTCTAGAAGTCTTTATTCTGTTTTCCCCCAAATGGGGGAAAAAGTAAGGCATTGACTCATCTTAGTGAAATTAAACGAGATGATCAGGCTGATGGTCCTGGAACTCACTTCCCAAATATTGTCTTCCTGCCACTGCCCTGTTCACAGCTGTTAGTGCCATCCTATTCTCTCCTGGACAAAAATCAACCTCCTAGACCAGACCCAAGAGTCCCATCGCACAAGGGCTCCACCTTGACTACCCTCCCCAACCTCTTCCAATCTGATTCCCACAGCTTCCACCTGAACGCTCTTTACACCCTGTAACCAAGCCATTTTTTTACCCCTTTCTGAAATCCAAGTGTGAGTGTCCCTTCTTGATACTAAGAGTGCCCTCTAAAAAATGACTCCTAACAGTGCACTTCTCCTGTGGAACCTGGCTGCCCTCTGCTCTTCTTGCACAACATCAAATGCAATGTGTTTAGTGTCTTTCTGAGAACTATTCTCATCCTTTAGCAGAGCCATAGCATGGGTGCTGCAGACCCAGGATATCCACCTATAACATCAATCCAGTAGGTCAGCATCTAGCATTCAGTTTGCTCCTAATCAACATGACAACTTCCTAAATGTAATGCCCTTCCGTTGACTTCTTTGGTACAAATGTGAATATCCAATTTGAATCCTTCAGTTTGCACCAAAATTATATATATTTTATAAAGTATTTTAGCAATGTAACAAATATATTCTAGAATTATTATACGCAGAACACTAATCTTGTTACATGGGTGAGTGGATGGTCAAGGTGAAAACTATATACTTCAATAAGCTTATGATGTACTAAAGAAGACAGAGATATATGAACAAGCAGCCAGCTCTACTGGGAAAATATATCATTATAATACCATTATAAAAGAGTTGACAGGGTTGCATAAGAGACAATAGGAAAGAGAAAAGGGTGGGGCTTTACAGAGATCTATAGAAGTGGGTCTGGATTGGAGTGGGGCTGGGGTTTCCCACATATTCACTGGGTACAGATTGTAGAGAACTGAAAAGCTATAAAAGGCTTTGGCTGATGAGTAGGATTATCAGAAATCATGCAGTTGCTTATTTCACGATCTCGTTACAAAGAGTTTAGCATTTGCCTTTTAGGTGCAGGGAATGTAATAAGGTAATAGGATATAGGAACTTGCAGCAATGAGTCAAAGAGAGCTGAGGTTGACATTGGGCAAGAGTACAAGATGGTCTTGGATCCAAAGCAGTGGGTCAGGTTAGAAGCCCGCTATTAAAGATACAGAACAGATAGCTGTCTCAGGCTACTGAGAGTGAAGTCTACTGAAACATTTGACTTTTCTACTAAATACATAGCAGTGAAGTTGATGGCACTGGAGTGCATGGGTGAGACCCAATATGGAGAGCTGAAACTTGAAAGCTGATTAATGAGAGCAGGCATGCATCCAGGAATTCAAACAGGAACCCAAGAGACTAGTTTAGGGGCAGAGGAGATGTTAGATGTCCAAACATTAAGGAAAAGGTCAGATGGTATAACCAATTGGTTCTTCATTAGATCAGGTTTTCTTCAGGCTATAATCATGAAAGAGTATTAAATTGTTGTTAATACAAATAAAATTACAAAAGTTACATAGAAATAATTCCCTTCCTCTTTTCCTATTTACTTCAGATGAAATCTCACAGTAGACTATTATCTTTTGTAATGATTTCTCTCTATCATCTATCTACCTTTGGGACCAGAAAAATATATTGCAAGTCAGTACCCAGAAATCTTGACATTTATTTTGCCTTCCACTTTGTTTCAAACATCTCAATGAGCCTTATGAGGATTTCTAATAATTTTTAGTAATTGTTTTAATAGTTTTTGCATATTTTCGAGTCGAGATCACAGTGTCTCAGCCAATGCTTTGAGAACAGCTTTCAAGGCATTGAGATATTACTGCTTCCAAATCTCATTGATGTATGCCAAGTCTGTCTCAGGCTAGTGAGAGTGAAGTCTACTAAAACATTTGATTTTTCTACTAAATCCATAACACTATTATGCCATTAAATATAAAGACACAAATCACTATGAATTAAATTTAGATGTGAAATTTGAAAGTTTGCATATTTCTGTTGACAGCATAAAAGTAAGTGAAAAAGCCATAAATAGTGTTCTTTGTCTTTCACAAACCTTGGTGTATCCAACAAACATGTCTCTGCATCTCCCTCTAGTTGCTGTAAATACAGCTTCTTCCATGCAGCAAGGGTGGTCAGTAAGAATACAGAGTGATTCCTATTTGCTATGGCTACAGTGAAATCTGTTTTCTGATGAAAATCTCAGGTTTTTAAAATTTTTTATTAGGTATTTTCCTCATTTACATTTCCAATGCTATCCCAAAAGTCCCCCATCCCCCCCCACACACTCCCCTACCCACGCACTTCCACTTCTTGGCCCTGGTGTTCCCCTGTACTAAGGCATATAAAGTTTGCACGACCAATGGGCCTCTCTTTCCACTGATGGCCACTAGGCCATTTTCTGATACATATGCAGCTAGAGACATGAGCTCCGGGGGGTACTGGTTAGTTCATATTTTTGTTCCACCTAAAGGGTTGCAGATCCCTTTAGCTCCTTGGATACTTTCTCTAGCTCCTCCATTGGGGGCCGTGTGACCCATCCAATAGCTAACTGTGAGCATCTACTTCTGTGTTTGCTAGGCCCCGGCGTAGTCTCACAAGAGACAGCTATATCAGGGTCCTTTCAGCAAAATCTTGCTAGTGTATGCAATGGTGTCTGCGTTTAGAGGCTGATTATGGGATGGATTCTATAAAGCCCCAAGCAAATTGTGTTAAGTGCATTATTCATGCATGTTATTGGGTCAATCTGTAGTTTACCTCTACATTCTACATATTTTGAATTTCTTCATTCTTAGTTCATCAAAAACAGTGCTTTGCTTATCTTTTTTTTTTTAATGTTTGGCAAAAGTGGCTTTTGTAAAGTTTTGTAATCCCCTTTGTAAAAGCATGATAATGCCTGATATTTTTTGAGTTTTAGGACGTACATGTGGTGCCAATAGCATACTTATCTCTTGACCACAGTTACCACCATGGGCTCCTGAACTCAAATCCCCATGCTTACCCCTCGATTTTCCACATCAATACCTGGTGCAGAGCTAGAGGCTCTCCTGACATGCCATTTCATTAGTCTCATTCTGAAAGTTATTCCTGGACCCAGCATAGAGTCTTCTCTTTAGTACTTCCAATAATTTTAATAACTACATAATATACAACATAATAACTATAATAACTAATAATTTAATAAATTTAGTAACTAATTCCACATATAGTTTATTTTTGCTTACCCTAGCTACTATAGGTTTTAAATGTTGTAGCTGATCTCTGGTGGAACCTAGCCTTTGATTAGAAGAGAACACAAACACATGGTTTGGGGAGTTACCTATTGTCAAATCCGAGTCTGAAGCTTGCTCTAATGATTTCCATCAGTGGAAGCACCATTACTCTAGTCAACCCTCCCCAACAGCCTGCCATACCCTTCTTCCTTCCTTCTTTCCACCTAAATTAATCCATATATCCTAATGATTCTTCCTTTGAAAAACATCTATTAGTACTACTTCTTGTCCAAATCTAGTCATCACCTCCTAACTAGTTATTTTGTCTCCAGTATTTCCACACCAGTAAGACAACTCATGAAAACTTTATTAAAACAAAAGATTTAGAATTCTCTAGAGTCTTTTAACTTTCTGAACATAAAGAATATTACACTAAAAGTATCATTAAGACATAAATCCCATAAACTTAAGAAGTTTAACAAGAAGGAAGGTCCAAGTAAGTTTGTTTCAATCCCCCACAAAATAATCACAGGAGACAGAGGGAGGGAGGGAGGAAAAGCAGGACAGGATCAGGTATGGGGGAGACAGAAGTCTAGAAAGTCAGGAAAATGAATGGATATGTAGCAGCATGGGGGTGGCAGGTGGGCAGAACCTCTAGAAAGTCCCTGAGACCTGGGATGTAAGAGGCACCCAGAACTCAATGGGGATGACATTAGCCAAAATGCTCAACAGTGGGGAGATTGAAACTGAAGAGACAACCTCTAGTAGACAGACAGGGTCACCAGTGGAGGGATGGGATCACCAACCCACCTTCAAAATGTTTGACCCAGAATTGTTCCTGTCTAAAAGAAATGTAGGAACAAAAATGGAGCAGAGACTGAAGGAAAGGCTATCCAATGACCTGCCAAACTTGGGACCTATCCCATGGGTAGGCACCAAACCCGACACTATTACTGATGCTACATTGTGCTGCAAACATGTGCCTAGCATGGCTGTCCTCTGAGATGCCCTACCAGCAGCAAATCGAGACAGATGCAGATATTTACTGCCAACTATTGGACTGAGGTTGGGAACCCCTATGGAAGAGTTAGGGGAATGATTGAAAGAACTGAAGGGGATGGAAATCCCATAGGAAGACCAACAGTGTCAATTAACCCAGACCCTTGGGAGCCCCCAAAGACTAAGTCACCAACCAAAGAGCATAAAGGGACTGGTCCAAGGCTCCTGGCATGTAAGTATAGCAGAGGCCTGCCTTTTCTTGTCACGGTGGGAGAGGATGCACCTAATCTTGTAGAGATTTAATGGCCCAGGGAAAGCAGATAGGGAGAGCACCCTCTCAGAAGTGAAGGGGTGAGGAAAGGGTGAAGAACTCTGAGACGAGGGACTGGGAGGGGGGAGCAATGATTGGGATGTAAATAAATAAAATAATTAATTAAAATTCTAATTTAAAAAAAAGACATAAACCCCAGGGCTGAAGACAATGCTCAGTGGAGCATTTGTTGCTCTTGCAAAGGACCTGGGTTCAGTCCTCCATCCCTATGCCCCTTCCACACACACTACACCCACATGGCAGCTAATAACCATCTGTAACTCCAGTCCCAGAGGATCTGATGTCCTCTCCTGGCTTCTAGAGTACTACACACACATGATACACAGCCATACACATAGCAAAACACCCATACTCATAAAATAAAACTAATCTTTATATATATATATATATATATATATATATATATATATATATATATATCAAGGGGAAAGATGCTGAAATAAATGGCAAAGCAACTGAATGCTATAAAGTAGAGAAAAGAGCTGAGCATGGTGGCATATGCCTTTAATCCCAGCACTTGGGAGGGAGAGGCAGGCAGATTTCTGAGTTCGAGGCCAGCCTGGTCTACAAAGTGAGTTCGAGGCCAGCCTGGTCCACAAAGTGAGTTCTGGGACAGCCAGGGCTACAAAGAGAAACCCTGGGTCAACATAGCCTATTTGGTTTTATGGAGGATTATCTAGATTTTTATATTGCCTGTGATGAGCTAGAAAGATAGTAGGTGATTATTTTGTGCGGAACTCTTGTACTGCCTATATACACACATATATGAAACAAGCATAAGCGGGTGTTTTGAGGGTTGGTTATTCTGGACAGGAAAATGCCTGTATATAGTATCTTCATTTATTCAACAAAGCATGTTCTTTGCAATGAACACTGTACTAGGCTGAGAAATTAAAGTGGAGCCTTGTCTTAGTCAGGGTTTCTATTCCTGCACAAACATCATGACCAAGAAGCACTTGGGGAGGAAAGGGTTTATTCAGCTTACTCTTCCACATTGTTGTTCATCACCAAAGGAAGTCAGGACTGGAACTCAAACAGGTCAGGAAGCAGGAGCTGATGCAGAGGCCATGGAAGGATGTTCTTTACTGGCTTGCATGACCCCTTCTGTCCTGGGCCATCAATTGCAACTGAGGCTCCACCTTCACCAATGGCCTATCACAGTGCTGAGCCTCAGCTGCTCTGCATGACCCCTTCATGCCTTCAAAACCAGTACCACCTGGGTGACTCTTACACATTACCAAGTCCTGCTACTGCAGGAGGTACAACTTTGGCTATCTCTGGAACACAGCCTCTTTGTGCTTTGTGCAAAAAAAAAAAAAAAAAAAAAAAAAAAAAAAAAAAAGTAGAGAAAAAAGAAAGAAGCGGCAAATGCCTTGGAACTGTAACAGCTGATTTCTTTTGTAGAAGAAGTAGGGTAACCTAAAAGCACCAAAGCACCCTATCTCACAAAGTAGAACTAAAACATTCTGAGTCCCGTGGTGCTGCATTCCTCCGGAGGAGGGCTAGCAGCAGCAGCAAGATGGAAAGATGGGTTGAACATGTGACTAGGTTTCAGGAGGTTTGTGGAGGAGTTAGGGAAGGGATTGAGGGACCTCGAAGGGATAGGGACTCCTCAAAAACACCAACAGTCAACTAACCTGAAGCCTCGGGGGCTCCAGACACGGAACCACCAACCAAAGAGCATACATCTGCTGGACCTAGCTCCCGACCCTACACATATGTAGCAGATGTGCAGCTTGGTCTTCATGTGGGCCCCAGCTTCACTGGAGTGGTGGCTGTCCCTAACTCTGTGGCTTGCCTGTGGATCCCGTTCCTCTAACTAGACTGCCTTGTCTGGCTTCAGTGAGAGAGGGTGTGCCTAGTCCTGCAGTGACTCGATATGCCAGGGTGGGTTGGTACAGGGGGGGGGGGGTGGCTCTCCCCTTATGTGAGGAGAAGGGAGAGGAGGCAGGGACTGGGAGGAGAAGAGTTCCTGCAAGCAAGATGTAAAGTGAATAAATAAATTAATGGGGAAAATGTGATCATGAAAAATACAGTATGTATCTCTCACTCCTCCACACTGTGCTCCCTAACTCTGGGAAAGAGCTAAGCACTGAAATGGATACCAAGCTTTCATTGACTGGGGATATCTGGTAAGCCATGTTGAAACTGAGATGATTAATTCCTGATTGCTGAGTTCCCAAGTTTGTTGGATATAAGACTGCTGTCAGCTAGACTTGCAACAGGAAACATGAGAGTGAATTGTCTTTTGTGCAGCTGATGGAAGAGCAGACAAAATAGATTTCAAGTATTAGATGACAAAGGTTGTCAGCCAAAGATCCTAAAAGAAAAAAAAAAAATAAAGAAAGAAAGAAAGCCCTGCCCATGAGCTCAGACTTCCCACCAACAGTCTATATTTCTCCTTCTTCGGTCTATTTCAACTGCTAAAATATTTAAGGAAAGACTCTATCTACCAGGAAAGCAAGAGGCCCTATGGGACAAAATTTTGAATGGAAAACAAACCTTCAGAAACAATCATTAATATCTTTAGATAAGATAGATAGAATAGATAGATAGATAGATAGATAGATAGATAGATATCATATAAAAAACAAAACATGGTGTGACCTAAACATGAAGTTAAAGAAATATTTTGGAAATTGTTGAGGTCAAGCAAAACTAGATGAAACCATCAACAGGAGGCTAAAGATGAAAGCCACAGCACTCTCCTAGAAAGCAGAAAGAAGAAAGTGTGCAAAACTGTTGTATAAATTAAAAAAAAATAGACAGATATTACAAATAACAATGAAGTCAAAAGGAAAGAAAACATTTAAAGCCTCCCATTATGTAATCACCCCATGTTTCCCACGTGAATTGGGTGGGGGGTGTGCAGGAGGGGCACAGCACTGAGTATGGAAATAGACTCACAAGTCCCATCTCAGAAAATTCAAAACAGCACAGCTTAGAGAGAGAGAAAAAACAGTTTCAAATAGCTGCCCTAGAATGATGGGAGCGTCTGAAAAAAAATCAGAATTTGCCAATGTAAGTGTATGATTTAGAAGCAAGCAAATCAAGTCTCTGAAGTTGCAAATGCGTTTTCTCTCACCAAGCAGAGGTGCAAGGGCTGAAGAGTTACTGTTTATAAATTATTTGCCATGGTAGACTACATCCACATGTAACTTTTATAAAATTAAAAACTAATTTGAAAACAGAATCAAAAATCACCCATTCTATATGTCATGGTGCACAAAATGTTGAACACAGGACACTTTTAGCATTTCTCCCTTATTTTCCAGAAGTCTGGGACTCCTGTGTGGAATTCCTTGTTCTGACAGGTTCCATAGCTCCCGTTCCTTAAGCTCAGCCCTTTGTTCTGATTGAAATGATTTCATTAACCTAAAATAGAAGAAGGCAATCAGCGTTCATTATTCTCGCCTTACAACATGGAGCAACCTCTCTGTTCTTTCTCACTAACAGCCAACAGGTATTATTAGCTCCCTTTGCGTTTCTCCGAATGTATCCTCTAAGGTAGCTGATTACTTCACTCTCGAATCCTCACATCACTGCTTCTATTTGTGACTGCCAGGTGGGCGATTGGCCCTCCTTCTGTGTCCAAACAGGATTTGAATGCATGCACACTATAATTTCTAAAGCGTTACTCAAGAATCGGGAGTAAATTAATGAATAGATTGCTATACAACACTCCCCTCATGCATAAATGTGTGCAGGCAGGCACAAACCCAATAAGTACAAAATAAAAATTGAACTCAAATTGAACTCAAGTTCATTAAGGTTTTGAAAATATGAATACCTCTCCAGCTTTAAAGACATAATGTTACTCTCAAATAGATATTTTCCAGTCTTTTTAACTTGAGAATTTCATATTATTAGTACATTATATCTATATCACTTCCACCTACTTTTTCTCTTTCCAAATCCTCTCATGTCTCCCCATTTCCTCTCAATATTATGGCTTCTTTTACATTTATTTTATTTATTTACATTCCAGCCTTTGCCCCCTCCTTCCCAGTCCTCATCCCATTCCTCCTTCTCCTAGTCTCTGAGAGGGTGTCCCTCCACCAGACCTCCCCCTTCCTTGGGAACCTCAAGTCTCTCAAGGATTAAGTGCATCGTCTCCCACTGAGGCCAGACCAGACAGTCCTTGGTTATATATGTGCCGGGAGCCTCGGACAGCCCATGTATGCTGCCCGGTTGGGGGCTCAGTCTCTGGGAGCTCCCTGGTGTCCGGGTTAGTTAAGATTGCTTGTCTTCCTATGGGGTCGCCCTGCACTTTGGATTCTCTTCTTATAATCATTATAGTTATACAGATATACATCCTGTTGGAGTCAGTTTGCATTGTCCATATGTACTTATGTACATATATAGGAATTATGACTTAAAATTAGGATAAAATTGATTCTCTCTCCTTCAGTAGACATTGACTGTCTGAAGCTCCCTCTTTTAGGGGTAGGGCCTTGACATCCATTGGCATGTCAACTCGTGTGACCTTGTGCAGCAGCCATATTGTTGAGTGTTTATGTGCACAGTTTGCCTGCCATGTCTGGAAGACACAATCCCTCGGCAGTCTTCCTGGTCCCCTGGCTCCTACAATCTTTCTGCCCCCTCTCCCATAATGTTTCCTGGGCCTTAGGCATAGGGATTACTTTCTTGATGTCACAGTTGGGGCTCTGTACTCCACAGTCACTTAAGCATTTATTCTCTGTCTTCTGACCAGTGGGGATCTTTGTCATAGCTTTTTTTTTGTTGCAAAAATGATCTTCTTTGATGAGGGTGAGAGCTACATGTCTGTAGTTATAAGGAGAAGTGTTTAGAATACAGTCAGAAATGATATGGGTTCAGGGAAATGGAAGTAACGGGTTCTCCTCTAAAGTCCTCAGCATTTCTAGCCTCATGTATGTGTCTAAATAAGTGTGACTTCCTTCCTATGGAAGAGGACTTCAGTCAAAATAATCATTCCAAAATACAAGATGTGTGTGTGTGTGTGTGTGTGTGTGTGTGTGTTCCTTTTGGGAGACTTTCAATTTCCAGCATTATGAAAATAATTGAAATAAATGGCCTCAGTGTTCTTACCATAAATAGATAAGAAATGAGACCATCACAATGAAGGCACTTCCTGAAGGTCATGGACAAACCAAACATTCCTGATATCCTAGCATCCTCTCTCTCTCTCTCTCTCTCTCTCTCTCTCTCTCTCTCTCTAACTAGATCAGTGTTTTGAGAAAGAGGAAGAAATATGAAGTTTTGGTCAACAATGACTACTAAGCCAGTCACTGCTTTTGGGCAGCATCACTGCATAGCCTGTGCAGGGGTCGTAGTATTAACCATTACAATAAAGCACACCTAAGATGAAACCATGTAGTCACAAAGCTGTACAGCTCAAAAGTTAACTCCATGTGGGCAAAAGAAAATGTTTGCATCAGCTCAAAATGTCAAGAAAAGTCACTTCATAACCTGGAAGCAGTCTTTGAAACTATGCACCCTCAGATCTGCATACAATTTGTGTTATTTCACCTTCTTTTATATTTTAATCAGAACTAAGACGTCTCAGTATTCACAAAAATACTTTTTCATAATAGAAACTCCAGGGCCAAGCTTTCTAGTGACAAATAAGAGACTTTAGTCAAAGTCTTCCAAGATAAAACCAGATACCCACAAACACATTTCCATGTCTAGAATGCCTTAATATAAAATTAGATATTGATTGAGGTAGGAAAGAAAATATAAGCTGTTGTTTGAAAAGGTCAATCATTTAAAATAAATAAAATGATGCATCTATGAGAAGGCATGCATCTTTTATATAGAGGCAAAGAAATGGAATTTAGCACCTATTACAAATGCATACTTTTTTACATCTTAAAATTCATTGTGTGTGTGTGTGTGTGTGTGTCTGTGTGTGTGTGTGTGTGTGTACATTCATGCCATGAAGCCATTGTAGAGTTCAAAGCACAATTTGCTGAAGTAGGTCCTCTTCTTCCACCATGTGGGTCCAAGGGATTGAACACAGGTTGTTAGACTTGGTGGCAAGTGCTTCACCTGCTGTGTCATCTCCCTGGCCCTTGATGGACACATTTCCTTGTAAAAATGCTTACCATGCTAGGAGTTAAAAACATTCATTTATCTACGGAAATTAAATGAATAATATTTAAAACTCTGAAAGGTTGATACTCGTGCCTTGCGGATAGAGAACTGCATAGGTTGTTCTCCCAAATCCCTGGTCAACACACACTGGCAAATAAAAATGGAGTAGAATTGAAAAGCTGTAATTGTGAAAATGCTAAAACTGTACATCCCCAACGTATTAGAATTTACTGGGGCTGGAAAGATGGCTTGTAAGTTAAGAACTTTGGTTGTTATTCCTAAGGATGCGGGTTTTATTCCCAGTACCAATATGGCAGCTCATAACCATCTGTATCTCTGATTCCATGGGATCCAACACCTTCTTTAGGCCTTCACAGTTACCAGGTATGTGCGTGGTATATAGGCATACATGCAAGCAAAATGCTCACAAACATAAAATAATAATTTAATTAAAATAAGTTAAATAATGTATGACAAATTCTTAGAATGCATAAGGAAAATGTCAATAGATTTGCTGAAGAGGATTGTTTCCATAGTTAAAAGAGCCAGAAACCCCTAAGATTCAGGCAGTTTGTGATTAAGCCTGTTCATTTAAACTTCCATGGCCATGGGTGAGCATTTACTCTTGGCAAAATCACTGACACACTTCCTAGCCAGGAGATTGCCATACCAGCACCAGAGAAAAGATATCTGTAGACTTTGTAGCAACCTTCCCAGCCCAATGTAGCAGGCGTATAAGGACTAGATTTTTCAGTTGGCTGAGTATCTTTGGAACCACCTGGAGTTCAGTTATTCCAAATGACTCTACACCACAGTGATATGCACATATGCATATACACACATAAATACAAATTAGTAAGTAAAACCTTTTTCAGAAAGTAAGTAAGCCCAATCACAAAAGAACACACATGGTATGCACTCACTGATAAGTGGATAGTAGCCCAGAAGCTTGGAATACCCAAGAAACAATTCACAAACCACATGAATCTCAACAGGAAGGAAGACCAAAGTGTGGATACTTCATTCCTTCTTAGAAGGGGGAACAAAACACCCATGGAAGGAGTTACAGAGACAAAGTGTGGAGTAGAGGCTGAAGAAATGACCATCCAGAGACTGACCCACCTGGGGATCCATCCCATATACAATCACCAAACCCAGACACTGTTGTGGATGCCAAAAAGTGCTTGCTGACAGGAGCCTGATATAGCTCTCTCCTGAGGGGCTCTTCCAATACCTGACAAATACAGAGGTGGATGCTTACAGCCATCCATCAGACTAAGTATAGGGTCCCCAATGAAGGAGCTAGAGAAAGGTCCTAAGGAGCTGAAGGGGTTTGCAGCCCCATAGGAGGAAAAGCAATATGAACTAACCAGTACCCCCAGATCTCCCAGGGACTAAACCACCAAGCAAAGAGTACACATGGTGGGACTCATGGCTCCAGCTGCATACATAGTAGAGGATGGCCTAGTCGGTCAATGGGAGGAGAGGCCCTTGGTCCTGTGAAGGCTCTATGTACCATTGTGGGGGGATGCCAGGGCCAGGAAGCAGGAATGGGTGGATTGATGAGCAGGGGCAGGGGGGACATGATGGGGGAAGGTGTTTTTTAGAGGGGAAACCAGGAAAGGGGATAAATAAAGAAAATATCCAATAAAAATTAAAAAAAAATAAGAAAAGGGAAAAAAAAGAAAGCAAGTAAGCTTCACTACTATTACTGTTTTGTTCTATGCTTTAAAATGTACAAAACAATGAAGATTAGAATTGATTTTTATAACATCAATATATCTATTCAGCCAGTTATCATCTAATATCTAATATCTGATGCCTAATATCAGTTACCATCATTGTGACAATCACCTGGCTGGCCTGCACTGTTTTCTTTTTTTTAACAATGCACAATATATTCACCATCTTCCAGTGTTGACTGCCAACTACCCTATGAAATAGGCTGCACTTTAATTTCTCAGCCTAGTACAGTGTTCATTGCAAAGAGCATGCTTTGTTGAATAAATGAAGATACTATATACAGGCAACTTCCTGTCCAGAATAACCAACCCTCAAAATACCCGCTTATGCTTGTTTCATATATGTGTGTTTATAGGCAGTACAAGAGTTCTGCACAAAATAATCACCTATTATCTTTCCAACTCATCACGGGCAATATAAAAATCTAGATAATCCTCCATAAAACCAAATAGGCTATGTTGACCCTAGGCTTGAAACTCAGCATTTTACATGCATTATCCAGAAATCCAAAACACATCTCTTAAAAATCCTTAAATTCTGCTACCATTTAGCAAAACTTTGTAAATAATACATAGTCATCACCAAAATTCTCTACTATGTCTTAGAGAATATCAAATTCTAAATTTATGGCTTCATGTCCCTATATTTAATTTAATGGCACTCTAATTTGCTACTCAGTGTTTGGAGAGAGGCCAGGAAATGGTTGCGGGAAGTATAAACTTATAGCTTAGGGCAAATCGTTCTCTTGGTGCTGGGCGAGAATGAGGTCATTTCAATCAGCTGTGATGTCTTTGCATCATTTGCTTAGATTTTTTTCTGTGTTGTCCATCAGGTCTTTAAACTGCTAAGTGTCTCATACTCACCCCATACCTCTTTCCCTAAACTGATGCATGTCATCTATTTATATTTTTGTCACAACACATATTTCTCCATCCTTTTGGTCTTAATAAAGACTAAAGAAAAGAGGTTAATCAGATATCTGTGGTGGGTTCTCATCTTCAAGAATCAATTGACACCCACTTCTTTGTCAAGAGCTCTAGTCTCTAAGATCTTAATGTTGACTTAAAACTCAGTCAAGTCAAGTGCAGCAGATATTCTCAGAATCTTAGAGTCACATACGTCTTCCCCAAGCACCAATTCAAATGCCACTTTATTTATGAAGTCCCCCAATAAACTACTAAGTAGAAGAAAGAAGAATTGGAGGGATAAATCAAAGTGACCCAATAATAGTAGAAGTTCCTTGTAAAATGTTGTTTTACTTTTAAAACATATATGTGTTAGTTCTCACTATATGTGTTACTTTACTACAAATGTAATATTTTAATAAGCATAAATAAAACAGTTCCTAGTTTTCTCAATGGTTATTGGTGAAGTGATACTGTATTAGGACTGATTGCTTATGATGCTGATCATCTCAGCCATTCAGCATCTAGGAACAACTTCTTCCTTGTCTGGGTACCATACTACTCAATTCTAGACTCTCATAAATGTATAAATACTGTGACAACCATTCCCTTGATATTGTTTGAACTAATGCACAGCAAACTTCTACAGTGTTACATCCATATTTCTATTGAAGAAATAGCACAGAGATCAGCATCCAATTACAGTATCTTACTAGAAGGTCAAATCACATGTGTCTTAGTGTGACATTAAGAATCCTATGGTGACACATTTTTGTATAACTCAATGACATGGTTATTAAAGTTTTTTTTTCTCCAGTAGAGACTTGTAATTTTATGTTGCATCATTCTGAAATGTTCATCAGCTGTATATAAATTAAACCCTTTGGAACTCACAGTCTGTTATGTCTCTTTCCCTCATTGAGCTCTGGATTTTCAATTGCAACTCAACCATGTCAGTTAATAGGAAATCATTCAAAGTTCTACCTTAGAGATATTGATTGAGAGAGTTGGCTAAGTAAGTTCATGTAGTCAGTTCCTTTTTATGAGGAATGTATTCACTTTCTCCAGGATTTTAACCTTCATTGTATTGTCTTATCTTCTACCATTTCATACACACACACACACACACACACACACACACACACACACACATACATCTGTAAACCCAGCACCATAAGATATGAGATAGAGATAGGAAAATCCCCAAAAGTCATGGGCCAGCTATCCTGAAGTATGCAGAGACCAACCACAAGAGATCTCATCTTAGCCAAAGCAGAAATCAAAGATCCACACATGAGGTTTTACTCTGGCTTCCACATCAATGCTACGGCATGTGCACAATTGCACTCACACATACAAAAGCACACATGCATGCACATAGCCATATACAAGCAGATAGAGAAAGAGAATCCTAACTAGAAGAAACAGATTCCATATTAAGTTCTCCTGAGCTCAAACTACAAGGATTAAGCTATAATGTGTCTATTGACTGATAAAATAAAACATTTCTAAGTTATTTCTCATTCATAACAATTTCGATAAAGTAAAATGTATGAGTATTTGAAACTTTCCCCTCCTTCTCCTTCTCCTTCTCCTCCTCCTCTTCCTCCTGTTCCTCCTCTTCTTCCTCCCTTCTTGTTCGAAATGTATAGTTTGCTCGTGATCTGTTCTCTTCTACCTTTGAAGGCGCTCTTTCCTCCATGCCCATTGCTTAGGCTCTCTCTCTGTGTCTGTGTGTGAAGATGAGGGCAAGCAATGAAAGGAAGGAGGAACAAGGTATGTCTTGGGAGAACCCTTAACCATTTTCTGAACTTTTTCAGAGAAAAAAAGGGAGCAAGGATGGCTTAGAGAGTAGTTAGGAAGAAAAAAAAATGCTACCTGTGATAATTGGCCTTAAATATCAACTTGACCAGACCTAGGGGCATGCCTCCTAGTGTGTTTGTGAGAACTGGCAAAAAGGACTAGCTGAAAAGACTCAACTTCCTACCTTCAGAATGAACAATAAAAGTACTGGGGTTGTCTGCTTTTGCTGAGTGAAGTGGCTGTTGTTGTTGTTGTTGTTGATGATGATGATGATGATGATGATGATGATGAGGCTTGATGAAGATGCATCACCCTCTGGTGACATCAGACTCCAACTTCTTCAGCATGGAACATGAACTGAATCCCAGCAGCTCTCTAGGAAGCTTTGGGCTTTGATCTCCAAAGGCTGTACCTGCAGCTCTTTGCCTGAGCGTCTTTTCTGATACAGGAGCCTACTTACACAGGAGCACAAGAGTCTCACAAGTGCCTAAGAGGGACTTCCCATGGGCAGTCTCAAGTATGGTAATCCAAGTGCTGGTTAATTGCTCACTCATGTGGCCCCTCAACTTTATTTACCCAAACGTATCTTTTGCTGTATCCCAGAATTCTCTGATTGAGATGGCATTCAGTAATTGGGTTAATAACACATTTCTCAACGAGGTGTCTTTTTTTTTTTTTACTTATTTGTCCATTCAGTTCCAAATGCTATCTCCTGGATCACCTCCTGACTAAACCTCCTCTTAGAGTTGGTTTATAGGGGAAAAACTCATGCTCTTAGTAGCAAATATTTGATTGTTTGCAACTATAAAAGGAAGCAATAACTGAAATCAGATTAATTTTTTCATGAATCAAGGAGTTAATATATGTATGTGCATACATATCCATTTGTTTCTAGATATATACAAATAAATGGACTTCTACAGTTCTAGTGAAGAAACCACACACTAATTTTTTTTATTGCATCTATTTATGTGTGTTGGGTGGATGCATCTCATGTGGAGGTTAGAAGACAATTTCTTTTTTTATTATTAGATATTTTCTTTACTTACATTTCAAATGTTATCCCAAAAGTTCCCTATACCTTCCAACCGCCCTGCTCCCCTACCCACCCATTCCCACTTCTTGGCCTTAGCGTTCCTCTGTACTGGGGCATATAAAGTTTACAATACCAAGGGGCCTCTCTTCCCAATGATGGCTTACTAGGCCATCTTCTGCTACATATGCAGCTAGAGACACAAGCTCTGGGAGTACTGGTTAGTTCATATTGTTGCTCCCACCTATAGGGTTGCAGACCCGTTCAGCTACTTGGGTACTTTCTCTAGCTCCTCCATTGGGGGGACCCTGTGTTCCATCCTATAGATGACCGTGAGCATCCACTTCTGTATTTGCCAGGCACTGGCATAGCCTCATACGAGATAGCTATATCAGGATCCCTTCAGCAAAATCTTGCTGGCATATGCAATAGTGTCTGGGTTTGGTGGCTGATTATGGGATGGATTCCCAGGTGGGGTAGTCTCTGGATGGTCCATCCTTTCGTCTTAGCTCCAAACTTTGCTCTGTAACTCCTTTCATGGGTATTTTGTTCCCTGTTCTAAGGAGGAATGAAGTATCCACATGTTGGTCTTCCTTCTTCTTGATTTTCTTGTGTTTTGCAAATTGTATCTTGGGTATTCTAAGTTTCTGAGCTAATATCCACTTAGCAGTGAGTGCATATCTAGTGACTTCTTTTGTGATTGGGTTACCTCACTCAGGATGATATCCTCCAGATACATCTATTTGCCCAAGAATTTCATAAATTCATTGTATTTAATAGCTGAGTAGTACTCCATTGTGTAAATGTACCACATTTTCTGTATCCATTCCTCTGTTGAGGGACATCTGGGTTCTTTCCAGCTTCTGGCTATTATAAATAAGGCTGCCATGAACATAGTGGAGTATGTGTCCTCATCTACCCAGAAGACAATTTCTAGTGGCAATTTATTTCTTCTACCTTGTGGGTCCTGGGAATTAAATCCAGGATTCAACATTGGAGGCAACAGACTTAACCCACTGAGCTGTGGTGCCAGTCTAAGGCCACATTTTACACTACAATGTGAATTTCACAGATGATCTATGTTTAGGACAATCCTATCCATCACCCTAGTGGTGAATAAGGATTAAACAAGGCATTTGGAGGCACAAGTTCAAAAGTCGGTTTACCAGCTGCTAACCACAGGAACTTTGGTGCATCATCTAATATGTCCAGGTCTCAATTTCTTTATCAGAAAGATAAGCATCTAATCCCACTAAAAATTATTCATGGTGGTGAGCTGGCCATTCCCCAGTGAAAACCCCCCATATCTGAAAGTATCTGGGCAGTAACAACTGTAGGTGAAGTAAAGCAAAAAAAGCACAACACTGGGGAGGGGGGTAGGAAAGGAGGGCAGACTTGGGAAGAGTGGAAGATGGGTAAATGCGATCTAAATACATTGTAAGAAAGACAAAGAATAAAAAATTCTGCAGTATAAACACTGGCAGAGATTTTCAGGGGAATATTGATATATTCAGTCATCTTCTCTGTTACATAGAAACATAGTTGTGAGAAGGAATCAAGAGAGCACTTGCTGATTTTGAAGAGGGATATAGGTTTGGTTCCCAGCACCCACATGGCAGCTTACCAGCTGTCCCCACCCCAAGGGATCTGGCATCTTCTTCTAGCCTTCAAGGGCACACAGTGCATATGCATGCATGCAGGCAGAAGACTCATACAAATAAAAAAAAATAAATATTTTTTAAAAAATAACAAAGATCAGCTCACAGATGGTTGTACATTGGTAAAGAGGTTCTTTATATTAAAATGGACTTCAGTACAAATGTTCATTAATGCTGAATTTTCTATGTCCCATTTTATTTTGCACATATATTTTTCAGTGTCTGTTACAGTAGTAAAATGTGTGCAGAAGTAAGTGTAGTCCCTCTACCTCACACTCAGGACCTGTGCAGTGGGGTTAGGCATGATGTATCTACTTCCTAAAGAATTTCAGTTAAGCTCCATGACCATGGTTTGCCAGATAAGTGATACCAGGTGAATGGGGTGGGGATAGTGACAGTGATAAATATTTTCTCTGAAAAAATATTCTCATATCTGACAATCCCCATCACACGTGCCAATTTAACTCTTGTTTTAGTCAGAAGATAATTATAATTTGAGCCCAGAGGCATAGTCAGTACCGACCCAGATATCGTGGGCCATCTTCAGGATGGCTGGGAGTGAGATTCAACCTTTAACTGCTCTAGAGGGCGAATGATTAAGGGACGAATAGCCAATTTAGTGTAATGAAGCTGTCAGCGAAATGACCGGGGCAGGGGGAATTCTCATCTTCAGTCTCGGAGCATGATTTGCTAAGTTATCCCATGTAAATGTGGAGTGGGGTACTTGGCAGGTTTGTCTCTCTGTCTCTCTCCCTCTTTTTTTCTCAACTCTCAAACCAGTTTTATTAACTGAAAGAAGAGACCTTGATGTGTCTCTAGAATTTTTTTTCCTTCTTTCTAGGAACTTAAGTCTCCCTTCCATAAATTAATGGGTTCCTTTATGGTGTGAACAATTCTCTACTTAAATTGAGATTGCCATGCTATTCCTTCACAAATACCCATTAATTTCAACCACCGGTGAGAGGAAAGAAAGCATTTAAAAATGTAAGCAAGTGCAACTATGAAACGGTCCCTAAGTGGAGAGGCAAATGAAGCCTGCTTTCAAGATGAAAGTGGCTTGTTTGGTACGGGGCTGAATAGATTTAGTTCAGGTAACCACTTCAGCTTGACTGATAGAGTTGTTGTTTCAGTGCTTGGCCAAATAGCCTTTTATGATGCAATCAAGTAATAGATACAAGATTGACAAGGAACAATGAGAAAGAGCCTTCTATCAACACTGACTAAGATCCATTATTGTGGTGTGTACACTGTGCTGGAGACCTGTAAACACATCTTCATTGATCCCACAGAGAGATAGAAATATCTCCCCTTGTATGGTTCAATCAAGTCCTTTTCACAAAGGTAAAGTGCAAACAATATTGAAGAAGGAGAAAGACACCAGCATTACAGTCAAACAGTAAATAATGGTTGGGCTTGGGAAACCTATTTATAACATTTCAAATTCCTGTCAGTTCAAATGAAATGGATAACCTCTCTATTGCAGCCTCAGAGACCAGAATGGGGGGAGGGCTGTGCATTCCTCTTATTGTCCCCCCTTTTACCAACTGACCAATCAATAAAGAAAAAAAATCTCATTTTCACAGTTTTGCATTTTCATAGATATCTTAGTAGACATGTCTCTGAAAAAAAATCTTCATCCATGAAGGTCAACAACTCCCTCTTCCCCTTGCCCCACCCATCAGGATCCACTACCATAAATTGAACACATTTTGTTGACTACAAACTAGAAAAAAAGAAGTTAACATGTGTTGGAAGCGTCGCTGAGTTTCTGGGTCAATTTGAAGCTTTATTAGGCTTACTCTTTGCGACAGTTCTAAATTCTCGCTTTCACGTGTGTCTCAGTACTTGTGACTGGGAGGAAGCTATGGGGCTGCTGTCGATGCTGATACATAGTTTTGTACAGTTCTCTCAAATGCTGAGCAGGATGCTCTGAGATACAGAAGGTTATAAACCGATGCATCCGTTGGGTAAATCTCCATCCACAATTACTATTTATCCAGTATGGCTAAGCAGCATCTGAGAGGAGGAGTGGGGGGAAAGACGTGGTACTATCTTAACAGTGACTGCTCTATATTCCTGCCTATAAATTCCTTAATCTCGGCCATCAACGTGCTAGATGTTTAATTCTTTGTTCCTCTTTTTGAGATGTGTAACAGAAATCAATACTGCACATTGTGGATGCAGACTAGGTGAGTAAGAGTCAAACTGGATTATTTTTCTGCTCCTCCTTTTATCCTTCCTCTTCCTTTTCCAAATGTGAAATGCGAGAGGAAACAAAGACTCATTTAATGGCTAAGTGTAAGGTACTTTCAGTGTGGTGGATTCTTGTGTGTGGGGGGTGTAAATGAGGTGTTAACACAACTCCTGGAGTAGTCCTTTGATATAGGTTTATGGTCAGCAGCCAGCATCGCCACCCAGCATATGCTTAGCATGAGGCCCCATTCCATCTTCTGAACCCCAGGAAGAAGATTTCAGAACTAAACCAAACCAGGTCAGAAGTAAGCTGAACATTTGTTCCAGTGTTCTCTACTGTGCCTAACATTTCAAAGAAGATGCCAGTACCCACTTTTGTTTAACAAGCAAGCTGCTCACTGATGTCCTGT
Source organism: Mus musculus (assembly GCF_000001635.26). Classification (NCBI taxonomy): domain Eukaryota; kingdom Metazoa; phylum Chordata; class Mammalia; order Rodentia; family Muridae; genus Mus; species Mus musculus. The sequence goes on from NC_000068.7 coordinate 116,673,726, forward strand.
CGAGTGAGTTCTCTGACCAGCTTTGTAGCAAGCAACTGTACCACTTTGAATCTGTTTCTGGAATACAGGGTGAATAGTGGCCTGGTAAAACTGTACACCTGGATGTCATACACATTATATATTTCCTTCTGATCCCTTGACTTTATTCTCTAGTAAATAGATGCCATCCAGCCTCTATATCATTGGATGTCCCAATGACCAGTTCAAGTTGTCATCTGACATGTTTACTTGGCTCCTGGTTTACCTCCCTTCATGACAAAAGCTTTTTTGTTTATGTTTTTTTTTTCCATGCTCCCTCTTACATACCCTCTCTAAGCACTGCAACTCTACGTAAACACCCATGAAACTGAATCTCATATGCACAGGTTCAACCAAAAGAAAAGGGATTGTTCCATTTTAATGAAAGTTTTTTTTTTAAAAAAGCTCAGAAAGAATGAAATTTCCCTGGAACATTTATGTCAATAATGGTAGTTTATAAATAAGAATAATTAGTAAATTTACTCCAGTTTCATCCCAGAGGTTTTTTTTAATTTATTTATTATAGATGATCACAATATTGCTGTATTCAGACACACCAGAAGAGGGCACAAGATCCATCATAGATTGTTGTGAGCCACCACGTGGTTGCTGGGAATCGAACTCAGGACCTCTGTAAGAGCAGTCAGTGCTCTTAACCTCTGAGCCATCTATCTCTCCAGCCCCTTCCCAGATTTTTAATTGCAGTCTAATCCTGAATAATCTAATCTAGAAGGAAATCCACTCAAACTCTGAACCCTAAAGTTCACCAATGCCAAGTGTTCATGATGTCTTGGGTACAATATATGTGTGGGGGAGGGTGGCTGATTATTGAGGATCTTATTCCATCATGTCCTGGACAGCAGAATAAATTCAACTTGCTAGTGAGGGTCCCAATTTCATGGAAAGTAGAAATCTCATATCCAGAAACTATACAGAGCACCCAAATCTAAATTATCTCAGCACTTTCTCCTGAGTAAAGTCGAAATGGATGTCTTCATCAACTGCTGTCTCCTGTCTCACTTTCAAATCAATTTCTGTGTGCTGAACAACATTCCAGGCACAAAACAGAAAGCCTTTTGCTCTACCTGGATGAGCAAAGCCCAAATTTAAAAGGCTTATGCCAATAAACTGGTGGCCAAGCACTAAAGATGATTTATGAGGCCTTTGGCTGGCACTAGTAGCACTTATGATCTAAGAATTAAAGAGGATATAAAGAGGTGATGGGCTGGCTCGCTGTTCCAGCTACACAGTAAAGTCTTGATGGCAGGCACCACCAGGCCTCTCCGGTACACAAGCACTTTGGTGTGATCACCACATTCCAGCTGTGGATTTGGCTTTTCAGAGTAATCCCAGCTTAGCCATGTGTAAACTCAAATAACTGGTTCAGCAATTTTTGTGGATTATTTTCTTCTTTTTTCTTCTCTCGTTTTATTCCCCTTCCTAAACCTCTGTCTTTAGGTATGCAGAGAAACAAAAGAAAGGTAAGCACAAGGTAATAGGGAAAGATGGTATTTGTGTACTTAGCATTCACGGTTCTGCGTTATTTGGGAACAAGTCATGCCATACAGAAATGTGTCATCTTGCCAAAGTCTGGGACATTGTGCCCACAGTTTCACGTGCCTACATGGAGCCAGCTACCTAATCATGTCATTTTGCACAATTTTATAGAAATTATTTTCTTATACTATTTTCCTCTTGCCTTGTGTTCCTACATATTAACCCAAGGCTTGCACATGCTAGAGAAGAGTGACTTCACCAACCTTATTCTATGTATGTGCATACCTCTGTGTGTGTGTGTGTGTGTGTGTGTGTGTAAGTTTGAGAAGTCATTCTTTTGAAAATCAGGCACCATTTAATCTGAATGGAGATTACCACTGTCTCTAAACACTAGCATGATAATGTGTAATGGATTCTCTTGTGTTCTTAGGACACAGTGCCATGAGCCACACTCCTTACCTGCCATCCATTCTTAGATACGGTAACACCTTAGGGACAAATGGCCAGCTGTAAACCTATCCTGTATAGCTGAGGCCTTGCTTCTTTACTCTCTTGAAGTTAAAAACTTCCCCCAACATTTCTCATAGAAACCCAATGATCTATCATTTGATTGTTTCTGAAATGAAACCACAAAATTTGAAAATCACATGGAAACAGGCTCACAGAGAAACAGGGACTATGTTTTCTCACATGCCTGAAATAATAATATAAACTTTTAAAGGTATGAAACCTTTTTCTCTGAAACATCCCGCATTAAGAAAGCTCAGGATGAAAGAGAAAAAAACTGAAGTATTAAAAATTTCCCAGTAAAGTGCTTAGAGAAAACATTGGGCCTACCACAGTAGAGAGTAAATCAAAACTGTGCAGTGGGTTGGGAAGATGAATCTGGGTATGGAAAAGTCCAAGGTAACTAAATTTCTCATGCACAGATTCCCCAAACAAGAGAGCATCACAGAAAGGACTTTAAACCTGCAGAAGGTCTCACTCAACTCTTTAGCTTGGTGACCATTAGGGCATGAGAGGGAAATGCTGGCCCAGACAAGAGAGACAGAGAAATCCTTGGGCCTAATGGTAGGCAGGAATAATCGACTTTCCCACAAAGAAGTTAGGAAAGGCCTTATAAATCATAAGGTACCTGAAAGAGTTCCCAGAAAAGCAACACAGCTCAGTTGTCACACAAAACTGCCCCAGGATGAAATGCTTCCCCTGTTAGGCCTTATAAAGCATAAAAACAAAACATGAAAAAAAAAAAGCCTATTTCAAGTAAATTTGCTGGCATAGCATGTGACTCCTGATAAGAATACAAGGATATCCTGTACCCGACAATGTAAAATTTTTGATGCCTGGCATTTAATCAAAGTTTACAAGGCATCAAAGAAACAAGAAAAATAAGCTGTAATCAACTAATCAAAGCCAACTCAGAACTGTAACAGGTGTCAAAACCACGAGACGAGGACATTAAATCCATTTATATAACTATATTCTTATGTTAAAAACACAATGAACAAGGTGAACATTTAAAAGAGATACACAGAAGGACACCAGAATCAAATTTCCAAGGGAAAATAACAGTATGTAGTGTTTCTTAAATGCAATTAATAGAATGTCATGGGTTACATATAGCAAAATAATAGTAATAATAATAGTAATAGCAATAATAAAGACATCAATGTAAAATGAAGCACAGAGAATGGTAGAAAGAGAATCTGAAGAGAGCTATGGTACAGCTTTGAGCAGCTTAATATATGCCTGATTAGAATCCCTAAATGAGAGTCTACAAGGATGGCTCAACAATAAGAGACCAGGGATCAATTTCGAGCATCCATGTCAGTCAGTATACAACTGCCTGTCACTCTACCCTCCTCTTGCTTCTGTGGACACTGCACTTGCATGTACATGCCCACACAGTGACCCCCCACACATACACACACGCACACATACAACCCACACACACAATCAAAAGTTATAACTAATAAAAATAAAATTTTTTAAAACCACTGAAAGAATCAATAACTATAAAAATGTATCAAGAAATAATGACAAAAAGGTTTTCTATCTGGTTTAAGACTTTCATCATTTAAGTTGATAACTGATTGTATAGAAAGGCATATAGAATTATTAGTCAGTGCTTGAGGGAAAAGGCACAGCAGAGAGAGATCAAGTATTGTGTCCTAAGTCCTGAGACCAGCAGGCACTCAAGCAGCAAGACTCAAGGTCATACTGGCATTGCTCTCCCGAGGCTGCCATGACCAGATACCATAACCCAGGTGGATTTAGGACCTGAATCTCTGCCCATCTCAGTCCTGGCATTTGTTGGTGATGGCTGGCAACAATTCTAGATACAATATTCTTGCCTCTGTCATCATTGTAGGGTAGTCTCCCAGGATGAATGGGGAAGGACTCTTTGTGCTTTGTCTCATGAGAATGTCAACCACCAAGTTGTGGTCCACTTCATTATCAACTTAACACTAATTAAAATTTCAAAGATCTTATTTCCAAATAATACCATTTCATGAGATGCCGAGTAAAACCTGAGTTTAGGGCAGAAAGCATATTGCTCAACATCGTACATTCTCCTTCCTATGTAGCCTCTATGAAACTGTGTCTGTCCTTATGGCCTTAATACTTTCTCAGTTGATGAGTGACAACTGTGCAGACAACATTCCCGCTGGAACCTCAGTCCTGTACATGTACTTTATAAGCATGTTCCATGGGAGGTGCCAAAGCTACCCCAAACTCTGCTTCTGTCTGAACTCACCACTCCCTTCCCTCCCCATCTCCCCAGTCCTTCTAAACTGGCTTCTCCTTCTACATTCAGTATCTAAAACAAATGAAAAAAATCACAGTCCCCCTTTTGATTGACAGAATTAGGCTTACCTATTATTGAATTTCAAATACACTGGGTTTCCAGCGTGAAAACCACACCATTCCTATACTAAAAACCTTGAAAAGGCCCGTCACTGCTTTTATAGGATATTCAGTCCCTTAGCATGTGCTGCTTGTCCTTCCTGCCCTTAGTTCATCTGTGCTGTTTTAGCCACATTGAGCTCTGTCAAACAGTTCCTCTAAACACTGCGTTTGCTCTTCATTCTGGGCCTACACCTTTCCCCCTACCCAATAGATACCCCATTTCGCACTTCATCCACTCTCTCTGCTTCAGTCAGAATTATTGATTTTCCAGTCCTTCATGTAACCCTGAGCTGGTGCCCTTTCTGGGATATTATACAGTGTGTGCGCTGACACCCCCCCCATGATTATTTATATAACTTTTTAGCCATTTGGACTTGCCTGGATAATAAAATCCTTCACCATCCAAATTATGTCAAACTCTCAACCCTCATTCTAAACAAATAAGGACACACTAAACATATGCTTTATGAATAACTGCCAGGAATACTAAATGAAAGGTTCTGGGAAAATGAACTCAGCTAAAACATCAGGTAAATTCACCCCCCCCCACTCCACCTCGTATGTCACTGGATAAACTCACATATATAAAAAAGAAATATCTAGTACCTTTTAGCTCTAACAACTACTTCAGGGCCATTGATGATTAAACTCAGATGCTATAATAAGATGACTGATTATAAAACAAAGAAAAATATTATCAACTCACAAAACTCACACTAATATAAATAGAATCATAAATGTACATTGAAAATAGCTAACCTCGTTCAGAGGCAAGGAACAAAAACACTGCTAGTGGAGAAATAACGTAACTTCCCACATCATAGAATGTTTACTCTGGTCTTCTTTACTTCTTTACTCCTTTCCTTTCTTTATATCTTTCTTTTCCTTTCTTTCTTTACTTCCATCCCAAATGCTGCCCACTCCTGGTCTACCCACAGGGTTCTTCCTCCATTCTCCATCCCCCACCCCCTTATCCTCTGGGAGGGTACCCCCTTGGGTATACTCCTACCCTGGCACATCAAGTCTCTGCTGGGTTCCTCCACTGAGGCCAGAAAAAGAAGCCCTGTTGAGGAACAGATACACATTCAGGCCATAGCTCTAGGGAGAGCCTCTGCTCCAGTTGTTTGGAGGACACACATGGAAACAGAGCTGCACTTCTGCAACGTATGTGCCAGGGATCTCGGTCCAGCACATGTATGCTCTTTGGTTGGTGGCTAAGTCTCTGAGAGCTCCCAGAAGTCTGGGTTAGTTGACTCTGTTGGTCTTCCTAAGGAGTTCCCAATGCCTTCAGGGCCTTCAATCCTTCCCCCAACTCTTCCACAATAGTTCAATGTTTAGCTGTGGGTATCTGCATCTGTTTCAATTAGCTGCTGGGTAGAATCTCAGAGGATAGTAATGCGAGGCTCCCGTCTGCAAACATAACAGAATATCATTAATAGTGTCAGGGATTCATGTTGGCCCATGGGATGGGTCTCAAGTTGGGCCGGTTATTGGTTAGCAATTCCTTCCATCTCTGCTCCATCTTTGTCTCTGTACTTCTTTTAGACAGGACAAATTTGGGGTCAAAACTTTTGTGGGTAGGTTGGTGCCCTTATCCCTCCACTAGGGGTCCTGCCTGGCTGCAGGAGGTGGCCTCTTCAGGTTCCATGTCCCGACTGTTATCCATCTCCACTAAGGTCACCCACATCCCAGGTCTCTGGGACAGAGGGCCAGGAGAATGAATGGAAATCTGCAGCTATTCTGATCTTTCTAAGTAAGAAATTTGCCCTCAAAACTGGGCCCAAGTAGATCATTCACTTGGCTGAACTACGGAGAACTAGACAAGAGTTGTGACAACGATTGTCAAATAGTTAAAGGTTTGCCATCCAGAAGAATAAAACCATGTGTCCTTTCAGAGGGCTGAATTGGGATCAAGGACTAGAAAAAAATTAAATTTTTACTTAAGGTTTACACTCAAATGTGGTATTCTGTTTTATGTAGCTTCCACATCATGGGAAACATACTGAGAGAAGCTACCTGGGTAAAGCAGAAACAGTGATTATTGTCTATTCAGCACCTATAAGATAACCAGGCAATATGAATCTCATTTGCACAGGTACCTCTTAAGCCTGGCCACAGTTCTGTGAAATCAGTGCTGATATTTCCAGTTTTACACATGAGCTAAGGTGGATAGAGAAAAGGCGTTTCACCAATATTATACGTGTAGGTGAAAAAAAAAGGCAGAGACAGGAACTGAAGATAGGTCTCCCTTCTGACTCTTGATTTGGACCACCATCCTTCTTAAGTCCACACCTCTCAAGGGTTAAGCCCCTCTAAAGCTGGTTTTTAGTCTTCAACCCATTGCTTCAGATGCAAAGAATTTAATTGTGAATGTTCCATAGAAAGAACCTGAAATCACAAACTGACAAGCGAATGGCTTGTCTGCAGCAAATATAAGAACAACATTTTAAACCTTATACCTCTATAACATTTTAAATACACTGATACAATATGGCATATTTATCATATTTCATTCACCTCTATTGCCTTTGTGACCTTATATTCTTCATCATACTGTCTTTCAGAAAAGGCATATTTCATTTCAGGTTACTGTATTTCAAAAAGATTGCAATTTGGAGACTAGATAACATTTGATTTTACAATTTACTTTCCGCTATTAGGGATAATTACTTAATCCCTTCTTGAATCTACTACAGAAGTTAGTGACTTCCCTGAGTTAGAAAAAAAAAAAGCAAGTAGTGTTTTCTGGGAATTTTTTTTATAGTCTGTGGTAGGTTAATACTCTCCAGCCCAAACAAGCTCAGACATAGGACAATTGAGAAAGGAATGTTTCCGCGCAGTATTTCATTAATATTTCAGTTTGACTTACAGATACAGCATCCAAGGCCCTTCTATAGCTAGCATCATTTTAGTCTGTATTCCAACAAGCTGGTTTTACCAGTGAAAGGCAGTGTCATCTTCTCATCCATATTCATTATCATCTAAGCCTCTCTGCCATCAGTCCTCAGCATCCTTCCCCAGTCAGGCTTCTCACTTCCCACCTACTCCATGATAACCATCTAATGAACTCGTCTCGAGCTCTGATATTCCCTTATCTGATTCACCTTTCAAATAACAGCTCTGAACATTTCACCTTCCTTAACAAAAAGAAAAAATGAGTGGATTTGAATTAACTATAAAATGACATCTAAAATCCTGTGAGGTGACACTTACCCATGAACCCAGAACATGGAAAACCTTGTGAGGTAACACTCACCTGTGAGCCCAGGACATGGAATGCTGGGGTAATAGGATAAAGAACCAGGGTCATGCTAGGCTGCACAGCAACTACAGGCCAGCCTGGGATATGTGAGATCCTGTATCAAAAAAAAAAATTATATATATGAGAGAGACAAAGATACAGAAAGATAGAAAGACAGAGAGAGATCCCTGAACTTTTAGATGATAAATAAGTCCAAATGTTGACTTACTTATTTTAATTTCAGGCAGCATAAAGAAGTCTAAATACCCTGAATGACCTTCCTAGACAAAATACAGCCTACATGCTCACTTAAAATATTATAATAGTATTTTTAAAAACAATTGCTGGAATATCATTAAGAACTATATCAGAACCAAAACAGAAAAGAGGCAGGCATGGTGGGTAGAGAGCAACCATGTATCCCAGAATGCTCTCCTGACCCTGCTGCTCTGATGTTCCCCTTTAGTGACTATAGCACAAGTAAGAGGTAACACAGTACTCAATCAGAAGTGATGGGGAGCTCCCACACAGAGAATTTAGAAGGGTATCCCCCTTATTGTAAAGTTAACAACCTCTCAGACACAAAGAGAAAAAGGGGAATCTTGTCTAAAATACACAGATGTTGGTGCTGATGGAGAAGAGGATGCAGATTTGAGAAGCTGGAGTTCTCTGGGTATCATGGATGGGAATTCAAATGCACATAGTACTGAAAATCCTTCAGATGAGTTCATGTTGCTACCAAGAGAGATATCTCACAGTTAGAAGGTAGTCCAAAAACATCCCTCAATTCAGGCCTTAAAAAAAATCCCAGTTATAGATCCAAAGAGAATCAGCCCATAATGAGAAATCTGAAATGAATAACATGTCACTGTGGCCAGGAGCAAGCAGAAAATGGAGGTACAAAATCTAGTATGTAAAGATTCCAGATACCACTGTCTCACAGATTATAAACATGGTTGATAGAGACTAAGAATTTTTAATTTGAAATTAGAGTTTGGTGTCTGGAAATGGGATAGATTCCTAGGTGAGGCAGTCTTTGGATGGCTTTTCCTTCCATCTCTGCTCCACTCTTGTCCCTGAATGTCCTTTATTCTGTGTTAATATTTTTAGATGGGTGGGTGACCCCATCACTCAACCAGGGGCCGTGCCTAACCTCTGGGTATGGTATCTACAGGTTTTCTCTCCCCTTTGTTGGGTATTTCAGCTAATGACATCCCTGTTGGATCCTAGAAGCCTCTTGCTTTCCTGGCATCTGGAACTTTTCTAGTGGATACCCCACTTCCACATCCACCACTGCTACACACCTCCATTCAATTTCCTGACTCTGTACTTTTCCACTGTCTCCTCCTACACACCAGACCCAGACACTATTGCTAATGCCCAGAAGTGCTTACTGACAGGAGCCTTGTATGGTTGTCCCCTAAGAGGCTGTGCCAGAGCCTGACCAGTACAGATGTAGATGCTTTCAGCCAACCACCGAACTGAGCCTGGGGACCGCAATGGAAGAGCTGGGGAAGGACTGAAGAAGCTGAAGGGGTTTACAACCCCATAGGAAGAACAACAATCAACCAACCAGACCTATCAGAGCTCCCAGGAACTAAACCACCAACCAAATGGGAGGGACCCATTGCTCCAGCTGCATATGTAGCTGTGGATTTACTTATCTGGAATCAATGGGAGAGGATACCCTTGGTCCTGTGGATGGCCCAAGGTAAAAGAATGCTAGGGCAGTGAGACAGGAGTGGGAAGGGGAGTGGGTAGGGGAGTACCCTCATAGAAGCAGGGGGAGAGTGGATAGGATAGAGGGTTCTGGAGGGGAAACTGGGATGGGGGAATAATATCAGAGATGTAAATAAATACTATAACCAATAAAAAAAGAAAGTTAGGAAAAAAGAAAATGGAAGAAAGAATATTGAAGTGTAGAAAAGGACAAAAGAGATTTGGGCTTGAAAAAGTGCTCATCTGTAAATGAGAACATAAGCTAAGCATCACCCTCTACCCCCATTCCTCTGCCATCTAAATCCCTCCATCCTACTGAATATTCTCTAAACCTTCTCTGAACTTCTTTGTGCCAATTCTACTCATATTTCCGCCATTTCTTCAACCCAATTCCTCTTTCTTTGTATTTAAATCCTTACCCATTGAGCCTTCATTTACTTACTTACTTACTTGTTCATTTTTGTTGTTGTTTAATCATTGATTTTTAACTAGTGCCAGGTGTTGAACCCAGACCTCCGCCATACTAAGCTGAGTTACGTACCTCTAGCTTACAAGTCATTCCCAATGCTCCCTATTTGATGCACTCACTGAACCCATCCTATGCTCTGTGGCAAGATGCACAACAAAAACAAACTCATTAAAATCTCTTTTTCAGCTCTCCTAGGAAGAGGAGACATGATGTGAGATAGGTAGCAGGTGTATTAGGATGAGTTGGGTGGGATCCTGCATAGGGAATCTAAAAGACTATTTTTAAAAATGTCATTTGCATATGGGTTAGACAATAATAGAATGGATACTGAATTGAGTGGGGAATGGAGAGCAAAATGGAAAACACAAAGAACAAAGACAGGAGAGATTAAAAATGGGAAAGATACAAAGAGGATTACAAATTCAGATTGCTTTTCATGACAGAAAAATGTTTGCTGAAAAACAATATGGACAGATAGATGTATGAACATCAAGTATTGAGCATACTTTAATGTTTTTCTCGCTCTCTCTCTTTCTTGGATAACACCAAAATGGTTTCAATTTTTCAAAGAAGATTTGGCATGGAAGGGTCCTGTAACATAGCCTGGCCACTTAGGGGATTTAGGGAAAAGAATGTAAACCATCTGCGATCCTGAGGTTTCAGAACTGTCTGTTGCCCAGTTCGGTAGCCTTTCCCATGGAATTATAAAAAGCATTGTATGACAGATAGTCTCTGTCCTAATTATGTAATTACACAGTAGACATGAACAGCTGAAGAGCAGCCAGTCCATGCTCTCTGTGTAATTCCTGCCTCATCGATACCCACAGACGATGGGCTCTCACTGTACCATGAAGCACATGTTATCCCCATAGAATGAAAGCTTGGTTCTCACACTGGATTAGAACATACATGATCAAAGCAACAGAGATCAAATCAGAACTAATTCCAAGCTTAAGCTTGGTCAGGGAAAAAAACAAGTGACTTATTATTATTATTATTATTATTATTATTATTATTAATTATTGTTATTATTTTAAAACATGTTTAAGGAAATTTTTCTTTAATTTGTTCCTTTATTCTGTCCAACTGCAACTGCCAAAGCCAGAATATTCAAGTCCATGCCAGCAGATAAAGATATTGAGGACAAACACCTAACTTTTCTAGGTGTGAAGCTAATGTAAGTTACGAAACCTAATGGAAAAAAAATATCTCAGTGCTGAGCTCAGTCAGTAATCAATCATCCATTTTATCAACTCTTCTGTGCCCTTGGTGTCAAGAGAAGTTATATGTGCTGTGTCCTCAGACACAGCCCTGCCTTCCGGGTTACAGAAAGCAATTCTGAGTGTGGAAAGTATCATCACTGTGGTTCGTTCTAGGAACGGCAAGATGAAGAGTCACAGAAATAAAGCCATTCACCAGCCCAGCTCGTGAAAACATGGCATCCTTGCAAACACTGTTAACAGAGTACCAGAAGAATAGAAGCACAAGAGATGACCAAGGGACCAGGGAAGCTTCCGGTGACAAGCAGGTGACTGTAAGACATCTGTAGTAGGACTGTGTGCTGGCTTTAATTATCTGTCTCTAGGGAAACCACACCCCAAATACCAAAGGTATTTGTATTGAAAGGGAACACCATGAGAGTAGGTGTCCAAAATGAACAGAGGTGAAATAAGACATAAAGAAATGTGCCTCCCAACCCTTTCAGGGCAAAGCACCTTGCACCTAAGCAGAAGGGAGCCGTTTCTTCTTTCTCTGTTCATTTTACTTCTATATGGCATGGCCTGTCTCCATCGTGTGGGGCTCTGTTTAACCAGCTGAGGCTCTGGTGACAAAGCCTATGTCTTAACTACTGCAGCAGCAGATCTTTCATGGCTATAACACATACCCGCTTAGGTGCTGAAAAGATCCAAGACCTATTCTTGGGCCACCGGGTACAAATTGCAGAAATGGCTTGCTCAGACTCATGAAGCAAAGTCGCTGACTTCCAGCTCACTGATGAGGTCATTCTTGCTGGATGATCCTCCAGTGGCAGAGGTTGGGGGGTAGGGGTGGGGTGGGAGGGTGGCGGTGGGAGGAAAGTAGGGGCTGCTTAGTGGAGAGCTAGAAGCGTCTGGTCCAGAGAAATGGCTTCCCGTTTCACATGACATCCAAGAGTTATCAGTCCCTGTATAATAAGTTATCAGTCCCACCATATAAAAAGAAGTCTGTAGCTTTCATTCTGGAAAAATTATTAATCATTTGTGGCTGAAAAATGAATCAGTGAAGTTAACCTAGGTTGTCAGGTTTGATTTATCTGGAGGTAAACAACATTCTAAGAGGATTTAGTGGGCTAGTGTTTAGTAAAAGGGTACGTCCAGGTCGGAACACTACATAGATTGAATGTCCAAACATTTAAAAGCTCTTTTATCATAGTAGTGAATACAAAAGTGACAGCCATCATTTGGTAACCTTAGAATGTCCCAGCTATTTGTAACAGACTTTCAGTAGCAAATCCAACCCCTTATCAAGCTGGAGTTAAATAAATGACAAGGTTTATTTTCGGATTTTAAGATCAATATTGAACGGCCCTGGTTATAAATATATTTTTCCTGAATAGACTGTTAAATTGCAATCATTTGGAAGCATACCTGAAAGGAAGAGAGAAGGAAAGGGGGGATTTGCTCTTGTCCCCTTTTTCGTTTGTTTCCTTAGGTTGCTGCTTTCTTCCTCCCTCCCGGTAACACTTCGCCACACTTCTCAGTGGCTACAATGATTTGCTACACTGGCCACCTGTGCAAGGCAGGCACCTGCCTCGACAATGTAATTTTTAGCAAAGATTTAAATTGCAAAGTAGAATCCCAAGTTCCTCTGCCAAAACAAGCTTGCTTGTCTTCTGAAGAAGGGCATGCTGTCTCAGAAGGAAGACTTCCCCGTGTGGTACTCAAAACTTAAACTTACCAGCAGATTTCTCTCTGTGTCTCTCACCAACTCCTCTTCGCTCTTGTCAGCTTGTTCAAGGTTCTATCTCCAAGGAGACTTCAAGGATAGGGAAGACCCCTCTCAAACATGAACATGAACTTTTCTTAGACCTACTTGAGGGCTTCTTTTGTAAGAAAACCACCAAAGTTCTGGGTGTTTCAAGTTGTGGAAATGTAAAGTGTAGATTTTGATCTTGTGGGTTCAATAAAAGGTTTTACAATTAGCCCTGTAAAGGGTACTCTTCCCACCGCCTCTCCTTTCTTCCTGTTCCCAGAGTGCAATAGGAAGCAACTGAAGGAGCCAAGGCTCTAAATGAAGAGAGATTTTTCTTTGAATCCCTACTGGTCCACAGGGATCATCTAACCATCACGATATTTCTTTCAAGATAACCTGTTAACTTAGGATCTACCAATGGATAACAATTAATGTTGACTCTCCTAATTCTGGGAAATTGGCTAAGTTTCCTGTATCAGACTTTATTTTCCTCCTTTTGTACAGGCATAACGTTCAATTAAACAGCTGTTGTTTGTCTCCAATGTATCCCAGGTATTGTACCTTTACAGATGTCTTACCAAGTGGGTCAGTGTTAGAGTTCATAGGTATTGCAGCTAAGTAGGAAGACTTAATTGCACCCCTTTCTTGGTTGCTAGCAATTTCTGATACCATGGAGGCTAGACCACAGAAGGGGATTTTCAGGTTAGACATAGCTTGAACAATCCATGTACTGTATTCTATGCGTGCAGTGTCTTCAGTCTTACGCACGATTTAGACCTTAACCTCTGAGAGGTAAACAAGACTGTAAATCAGGTTAAATAGATGTGCTTCCTCAAACACTTCATATTTCTTTGTTTTTGAAATCCTTTCTTCTAGTTCGATGAACTACATCCATGTATGACATAGCATTACCTACAGTCACTTAAATATACCATAGTATTCTAGAATTCTTATGCTCTCCCACTGAATCTTAGAGACAACTGATAAACTTTCTCCACCTCTCCTTTCCTCTATGGTATCTACTGTGGTAGCCACCATTAAGAACTTCTTAATTAATGTTCTTAACTTCTAGAAGACCAACTTCATTAGGTCTCACTTATCAGGGTGGTCATGTGGGACCTGTCTTTTTGTATTATTAACATAATAATACATGGTTCCATCCATGTTCTCACAAATGACAAGGTTTGTATGTATGAATAGTAGTCCATTGTGCAGATGGGTCAATTTTTTTAATCCATTTACCAACTGATGAACATGTGAATTTCTTCTATTTCCCAGCTACTGTGAATAGTGCTACAAAAGAGAAAGAAGCCCAGTTGCTTCTTCAGCATACTGTTTTAATTTCCCATGGATGTATATCCAGCCATGGGGCTGTGGAGCCATATGGCACTGACGTTGTTAATATTTTAAAAGCATTTATTGTATACTTTCAACACCATTTCTTCTCACAGCTCCCATATTCAACAATTCAATAAAACCAGTAAAATTAGCTAATACATTCATTTTAATGTCTTATTTTTAATAAACCAACAAACAAGATTTTCATTTTTAAAAAGCAAATCTCTTGATGTGATATCTATTAAAATTGTTTGTTTAGATGCATTTTAATTAATTTCACTAGGAATGGAGCTAGGTTTACCCCACTACGAACAAAAAGTTTCTTAGGTTTAAATTTCTAAAGCCCTTTCTCAAAGTGCTCTAGAATTGCATATGATTCCTTTTTGAACTTGACTTCTATCTGTTAAAATCATCTTAATTTATGGTAATATATGCTATCTCATGTTAAATGGAATAAATTGCCTGTAAGGGAAGAAAATGCACTTAAGTGTTATAGAAATCAGAACTCATTCATATTTCCACATTTTTTTCCAAAGAAAAACTTTGAAATATTAGCAGTTAAAACTTCCTCTCAGGGTTTGAGTCTCAGCAAGCAGCATTATTTGCTTTGGAGTGCTTGGGATTTTTATCTGGCATGTGAAAAAAAAAAAAGAACCCCAACCAGCCAAAGAATAATTTATTAGTTCTGTTTTACAGGATACATCTGGCTGTAAAAGCAATCAACTCAATATATCAAGGTCATATTTCATAACTTCTAATTACTATATAATTGATAAACTCACCATTTTTAAGATGACAAATTTTTTTGCATGTGAAGCCCGAGGGTGGGGAGAAGGGCGAGGAGGAGGGATAAATGAAAACGCCCCTAAAACAAGGGAGCCAAATGGTCTGAGAGGATCCATTGAGTACCAAGCCACATGTGAGGAGATTGTCTTGTTGCAGAAGGTCACAGGTAGCCCACACTCCCCCTGCCTTTTTTTTTTTTTTGGAATAATTTTCAATAAGTTTCCTTCACCATGCTTATGCTGTTGCATATTTAAGATTTAAAATGAATCTTTATTTTACTCAAATCCTAGATAAGAGAAGAATCATCTATAATAATACATGGTTGATAAATGGCAGAGAATTTGCTGCAATGGAGGAAAAATAAAAGTGGGAGGATCCAGGGATGGAAGAGTAAGCAAGAGAGAAAGAAAAGGGAAAGAGTGAACCAAGCTCTCTCTTGAGAAACGGAGCTTGGGTTCTGACCTGTGCCTTGCTTCTGCTTCTGCTCAAAGGAGAGACTCTTCCCAGTTGGCTGACCTTTCAGAGACAGTGAAATTGGGAGCCCAGCCTGCCTTCTACCTAACAGATGCTCATGCAGACTTCAATTTTAACTCTTATTCAAGAACCCCACCCATGTATAATATAGTCAACTATTCAGTGGCCCAAGGTCAGTTCCCACTAATACTAAGCATTCATTTAGTATTTGTCTCTATATTAATAAAGATACATTTTTGAGACAGTGTTTCATTATCCCTGGCTAACTTGAAACTATGTAGAAATAGGCTAGTCTGTAACTCATAGAGATCCACCTTTCTCTGCCTCTTTGCTTCTATGATTAAAGGTATGTGGCAAAGACACAAGTCTTAGGTCTTAGAAGATGTACTTTTTAAGACTCTTCTAATCACATTAAGCCAACATGAAATCAATGGTATAGTTTTCTTCACCTGAATAAACATATAAAAGATTGACCAACCAACAATATACCAACCCCAGAGAGATTAAGCCCAACAAAAAGCTAAGTTGACAATTAGAATTTATGTCTGTGTCTTCTTCTCTGGTCTTGAGAAAGAATTCTAAGAGCCTTGCATACTATTTGGCTACATATCATTTTCATTTCATTTGATACCAGAGAACAGAAGAAGCGCGTAATGAGTGATGGTTTTCCTCTTTATAGGATGGGAAGCAAGCTGGGCTGCACCTGTTGTGATTCCCCTGATACTTCAGGGCAGAACTGTGAGCAGTAAAGTTTTGTATTAAAAGTAAAGAAAGACAGAATGAAAATACATTGGCTAATTTGATGCAATTCTGCTACATCCAGAGTAAAGGTAACTCTACTGAAAGTTCTATATCAAAGTGTACCTGCCCTTCCTGGGACCTTGCAAGCCGGAATTACAATGTGGGGGCATAGGTTTCCATCAGAAACAAAACTTTATACTAATTGTGAATATAGCCCTAAACTATATCTTATAGAAAACACACATAGAAAATGTTAAAAGTGAACTCCATTATCAAGGTTCACAATCTTTTGGTAAATGACATGTTTTGTCTACTGTATGTTGTTTTCCTTCTGACACGTGGCACACTACATGTGGCCCCAGCTAACCGACTTCCCTCTGTTCAGCTTTCCTCTTTCAGAATTCAGACAGAATATTCAATTTCTTCAGCCTCATCAAAAAATGTATGCATATATGGAAATTTCACAGTGAATTGCATTGGTTTGTACAATCAACATGAGTTAATAATTATAATTAAAAGGGAAAGTGACTGTTTTAATGGGGTGAGGCAATAGATACCTATAATAGCCTTCCTAGGCATCAGAGTAGAAAGCCATACCCCCAAGATGGAACCTACTTGCTTTCCTTTGTCTGCCATTTACAGTAATGCTGGCCTCATGTGAGAAGATGCATAGGCACCCGCCTCTTTCCCCCGAAGGAATAAACACATTATAGAACAGCAGCAGGCTGGTTATATGTGACTTCTCATGTGGGCTTTTCTTGCATGAGATGTTTTATTTCTTTTCTGAGATGCATGAGAATAAGTTGTTCCTGTGTAGAAGGAAGCCACTCCTGGACTCTCTTTTGAGCGTGGCATAAGCAAATACAACACATAATAGGTAGCTAAGAAAGAACACACGCTGGTGAAAAAGCGCACGGGTGACTCGACTGCCTGTGTTCCCTCTTGACTCGTCAATCTTACCCATCAAGCATGAAGCCCGTTCCCATGGACTCCTTACAGACCCAGAAGTGATGGACATTTTCTCAAGAGAACTAACAACAATGTGTCAGAAATATTTCTCCCAAGTTTTCATTGTGTTTCTTTGCAGTGAGACTGAAAATTTGACACTGCATTCATGACAAACGAAATCAAAAGACCACCACTCCGTTTCCTAGATTTCACAATTAATGGGAGCAAAACCAACACAATAAATTCTGTGGCATGGGAAAATTGACACTTACAAATATTGTGCAGTATCAATAAATCACGGTTCATTTTCACAAATGGAGTTTGTTTCAATTCTCAGCTGTTGGACAATGATTTGACTTGGAGCAGAGGCAATGGAGTCGGGTAACAGCTGAGATGTGCTTGTTTGAATGGGGCCGAAAGATCCATTGCAGGGTTTCCAAGAGTGTGAATTACAATTCCAGTGATATCAGAAGCAACTAATTCTGTTCTTTAGAAGTGAGGACATAAAAGAAGTTTGAGGTTTTCTTATTTCGAGCTTTAATTGAGGGCTAGGTTGTAATTCATTTTCATCCCTGAGTGAGTGGTAAAAACATACACAGCAGGTAATTCACACCACCTCGCAAACTGTTGGTGCAGTCAGAAGACTAATCAGAGGAAGCTTCCAATAGCAAATTATCAGCTACAAATTAAAACTCTGCCTCATGCTTGCTAAAAGCAGCCCTGCTTTTCCCTGGCACCCATGTGAATATTAGTAACTGTTGGATTGCCACGGGAAGAAACGATGAGCAACTCTACCCGCGTGCATTAAAGAAAGCCTCGCAAAGGTGTGAAATAAACTAGACTTCAAACAACGCGAAATTTTGGGCTTTAAGATGAAAAGTTGTCATAATACCAGGTGGGGTGGTGTTTATTCTGAGAATGGAATTTTAGTGTAACGCCCAACTAAAGAAACAAACAGATTCTGGGGAGAGTTTAAAACAGTTTGCATTGAAGTCCTCTGGGAAAGACATCTTTTTCAACCCTGTTTCTCAAAATAAAGACAGAGAATGTCAGATGACAATGATAATTAATTAAACTTCTGCTGTTAATTAATCTCAAGGAAATGGAGAGAGGGTAAGACTTTTTTTTTTTAAAGAAGGGTCCTTGGTTTTTCCCAGGCTTTGTGCCATAACCTCGATGTAATTTACAAAGTATATTTTTAGCATTTAACCTTCTCAGTGATTTTTGCTTAAATGATGTTGAAAATTGTTTCAAGAAAGCTGCAAAGTGGCTATGATAATACATAAAGAGTTCAAAATGGCTGCACATGTCTGATAAATATATACGCTACATACGCAATTATGTTATTGGCTTAAATGACCATAATTGTATCTTTTGGGCCGTGGATCCACTTTTAGTTTTGTCTCTCCCTAAACAAAGCTCTTGCAGCACAGTAGAAACAAGGGTGTGCAAAGAGTAAAAATAAATAAATAAACAAACAAACAAATAAATAAATAAATAAATAAACAAAAATTATTTTTTGCTGTAATTCACTTCTTATTCTCAAAATCTTGGTTTTTCTAAGTTATGAAATCAGAAGTACTGGAAAATGCCTTACTGTGGATTAATTAGTACAAAATTTCCTTATAGGAAAAAGCTTCATGTGAATTCTCAGAGCTGCACAAACCTACCAGCAGACGTGCAGCCTACCAGTCAGCTTTGTTTTCTAACCAAATGTCCCTGCCTCTAAAGGAAACACAGATAAATGATTCAAGGCTGCAAAGTTGAATTCTGAGTGCCAAGCTTTAAGCCCGTAGCAAATTTTAACTCTATAGCTGAAATCTCTGGGTAGGGGAGGAGTAAAGGGATGGGTGAGAGAGACATTTAGAAAAGAAAATCTCTGGGAAGAGCCTTGGGATCCACGTATAATATTCTGACTCTAATAACTGCCTCACAAGACATTCACTTTCTTAAATTCCCCGAAACACAGTGATCCTGGACCCTGCTCTAGTAAACATGTAGATAGTCCTGAATCCAGGGGTACTCTTGAACCATCTCCTGGGAGCATACCTTAAGAAGCACTGTCAGACCAGGCTTGCAGCGAGCAGAGGGCTTGTCTGCTTCTTATTGTTCTCTCTCTCATTCTCTCTCTCTCTCTCTCTCTCTCTCTCTCTCTCTCTCTCTCTCTCTCTCTCTCTCTCTCTCTCTGTGTGTGTGTGTTTGCCTTACAATATTTTGTCATTTGAGGCAAAATTATCAGCAGTTTGGGAATGTGGGTCTTTCTGTTTTCTTCAGCACGTGGTGATTTCTCTTTAAGGTCTCATTATCTATCACACTGCTGTCTGTATATATGACAGTGCTTTCATATGAAGGGGACTTCTTGGGATACTGGATATGAGGAGAATTTGTACAAAATCACGTCTGATTTGCAATTCAAATTTTCTTCACTCCTAGAAATTGGAGTCCACCTATGATCCCACAAACAGCATATCACCACAGCTACTATAAAGCCACAGTTCCTTGACACTAAGACTACAAGAAGACTACCTGGCATCCTCGAATTTGGGTTAAGATCCCCATAGAAACAGGAAACCAGCCAGCACTGAACATCATCTACCTGTTTCAATTTGAAGGTTCCTGAAATTGTCTCAGAACTGTTAAAATGATACTCAAGCATCATTAAAGCTCCTGGGATATCTATTTGATGGTTACTCAATCGATGAACACCCCCCCACACACACACACACACACACCAAACTGTTCTCTAAAAATCCGTTAAATAGCTGGAAGGAACAACAAACTCATACATCAGCCCATTCTTTATGTTCTAAAGTGCAATTTATGGGGCTAAAAGAAAGTAAATGTCATACCTTTAATTTCATCAAAAGTTATGTACAAGTCTATTATACCAAATAATCGCATAACGGAGAGCAGCCACCTTTCTGCTCAGCAGGGTGCCATTTTACAGACTTTAAAATTCTCCAAGTTCAAGCGGCTTTCCTTCTAAATAATACATGTGCTAAATATGTCACATTAAAAGTGCTTTTGGCATGTAAATGATCCGTTTTCTCATAGAAATGCTTTTAAAAGAATCTGAGCTCACTTTTTTCCTTTTTTTTTTTTTTTGGAAATTCTAAGTGCACTGAATTTCATTGTCCTACAGAACCATGCAGAGTTGAGCGAGGTGAGCTGCAGGGACAAGCCAGCCCTTGTCAGCCCGTGTATTTATGAATCATTTGAACTGTCAGAAGTCTCTAAAGTGTTCTATTTGCTTCAACCTTATTTTCTGTTCCAGTCCAGGCAAAAAATCTTCTCTTTCATACTCATTTCCCTCTCCCCTGAAAACTCGGTGTTAGGAAGCAGTTACAGGTCTCAAAAGTTGGGAATTTGTTATTAGAACACAAGGCACATATAGAGATGAGCAACTTTTTTCTTTGTACTTATTTCATGTCTCCAACTCTCCCCCCAGGTTGTGTTATCTCTAACCCTGAATGATGAAGCCAGTGTTTTGTGGGTTATTAAAGTATTTCTCCACCAAAATTCGAATTCAAAATTAATATTATGATATGAATAAAATGTAAAATAAAGACAATCTTTCTCATGCAGTTTCATTATACTGCTTCCTTCCCATCCTGTATGTATGTGCATATAGGGCTGCCTTCCCATCCTGTATGTGCATATAGGGCTGCCTTCCCATCCTGTATGTGTGTGCATATAGGGCTTCCTTCCCATCCTGTATGTATGTGCATATAGGACTGCCTTCCCATCCTGTATGTGCATATAATGGGCTGCCTTCCCATCCTGTATGTGTGTGCATATAGGGCTGCCTTCCCATCCTGTATGTGCATATAGGGCTTCCTTCCCATCCTGTATGTGCATATAGTGCTGCCTTCCCATCCTGTATGTGCATATAGGTCTGCCTTCCCATCCTGTATGTGCATATAGGGCTGCCTTCCCATCCTGTATGTGCATATAGGGCTGCCTTCCCATCCTGTATGTGCATATAGGGCTGCCTTCCCATCCTGTATGTGCGGCCACGCAAGCACTGAACTCAGAGCCCCTCCTCTGTGCTATACAGTAAAATTGGACATCATCTGCCTTCTGCCTTCAGAGAATTTCTGCTGTTACCTATCAAAATAGAGCAGTACAAAGTCAGCCTAATACCCTTACACAGTTCACAGAAATTGTTTCTCATACCTACTCAGCTTCAGGGAGCTTGTAGAGCTTGGACTTCACTACCCACTCTCTGTATAAAGAGCCTGCAGAAGTAACCCAGAAAGCGAATGCACAGGAAGTGGTAGAGATGCATTGTCGGCAAAGGCTTTGGTTTAGAGAAAAGTAATTGCTGATCTATGAGATATATAAAGGAGACTTTTGAATCTGAAATGAGTTGCTAGATTTCAAAAATAAAAATAAAGAATGGTTAAGATTGAATTTCAGTTAAATAACAAATAATTGTTAGTGTAAGCTATTTATAGTAGTCCTTATTTTTTTCTGAAAATTCAAATTTTACTGGGCATCCTACATTTTTATCTGACAATCCTAAATATTGATTTAAAGGTCTAGCTTGAACCATGAAAGTTAAATCTACAAATATGCCTGCTTCTGTGACTTAGGCAATGTTTTTCGCTCAGTGTAATAGCAATGCAGCCTTTTACATTCAGGGACACATTTCTTTTTTTTTTTTTTTTTTTTTTTTTCTTTTCTTTCTTTTTTTTTTTTTTTCCATTTTTTATTAGGTATTTAACTCATTTACATTTCCAATGCTATACCTAAAGTCCCCCATATCCACCCACCCCCCACTCCCCTGCCCACCCACTCCCCCTTTTTGGCCCTGGTATTCCCCTGTACTGGGGCATATAAAGTTTGCAAGTCCAATGGGCCTCTCTTTCCAGTGATGGCCGACTAGGCCATCTTTTGATATATATGCAGCTAGAGTCAAGAGCTCCGGGGTACTGGTTAGCTCATAATGTTGTTCCACCTATAGGGTTGCAGATCCCTTTAGCTCCTTGGCTACTTTCTCTAGCTCCTCCATTGGGAGCCCTATGATCCATCCATTAGGTGACTGTGAGCATCCACTTCTGTGTTTGCTGGGCCCCGGCATAGTCTCACAAGAGACAGCTACATCTGCGTCCTTTCAATAAAATCTTGCTAGTGTATGCAATGGTGTCAGCGTTTGGATGCTGATTATGGGGTGGGTCCCTGGCTATGGCAGTCTCTACATGGTCCATCCTTTCATCTCAGCTCCAAACTCCGTCTCTGTAACTCCTTCCATGGGTGTTTTGTTCCCAAATCTAAGGAGGGGCATAGTGTCAGGGACACATTTCTAAAGAACAGCTTCATTTAAAAAAATTAGATACGGGTAACCAACACTGAAGACAAGCAGGTGCAGCAAAAGCCGTCTTCTGAGGTGGGGAGATGGCTCTGTGGTTAAGTGTGCCATACAAGCATAAAGACCTCAGTTCAGTTCAGATTCTCCTAAGTTCATGTGAAGCAATGATGCACATCTGTCATCCAGTGGTCCTGTGGATGCTGATGCAATGCACATCTGTCATCCAGTGGTCCTGTGGATGCTGATGCACATCTGTCATCCAGTGGTCCTGTGGATGCTGATGCACATCTGTCATCCAGTGGTTCTGTGGATGCAATGACGCACATCTGTCATCCAGTGGTCCTGTGGATGCTTATGTGTATCTGTCATCCAGTGGTCCTGTGGATGCTGGTGCACATCTGTCATCCAGTGGTCCTGTGGATGCAATGATGCACGCCTGTCATCCAGTGGTCCTGTAGATGCTGATGCACATCTGTCATTCAGTGGTCTTGTGGATGCTGATGCACATCTGTCATCCAGTGGTCCTGTGGATGCTGATGAGATAAGATATCTGCAGAAGCTCTTGGCTAGCTATGTATACAGTGACAAACATTGTCAGACCGTGTGTCAGATAAGGCAGAAAGCATAGACAGAAAATGAAGGCTACCTTCTCACCTCCATATGTATACTATGGCATGTGTGCCCCACACTCACAAAATACTGCACACACACACACACCACAAATCACACACACATCATGTACTCAAAAATTTTAAATGTTATTTTTTTATTTATTCAACTATTTTTCAAAGATTCAAGTGTATCTAGTTATACAATACCAAGATGATTCTGTTCCTTAGTTTTTCCACTTTAGCAATTAGATATGTGTATATGGGTGCTTGTTTGAAAAATTAAATTAAATAAATGTATGGCTGGATCTAGCTAAATTGGTCCATAACATAACTGCTTAAATTAACAGAGCCCATGTTTTAAACCAAGTGCCTAATTTCTTCAACAAGATTTGGTCATCATGAAGAATGTTACAAGTGAGAGAGCAGTGACCATCTTTACTTGTCAAAGTAGAACATGTTAGGGCACTAACACATGGTACTACGTGGCTGGTGGCCAAGTCGATGCAATGGCCATCTCTCTTCTGTCCATAACAGTTGACTGAGAGACTCTTCTGCCTGTTCTCAAGAAGAGATTTTCTTGGTAGAAGACCAAGAAAGTAAACTTAGAAAGTGAGTCTCACACCAATTCATCCTTGTCAGGTAGGGAACTCTTTTTTGCCTCTGTTCTTCTAGCAAACTGAACGTGGATCCATTAATGAAAAACATTCTATAATCAGTGCCTAGGATGAAGAACATTTTTCCTACATTTTGTCTGCCCTTTATATTCATTTCCATAACACAGAATAATAAGAATTTTATTGGGCTGCCCATGGAGCCCAATTTTAAAAGGAAAGTCTTAAATCACACCAGATTTAGCTTGTAACTCATGTATAAACTCCGAAGTCAATTTTTCTGGATCAGTCCTTTTTACAACCAGTAGGAATCCTCCAGCAGCAGCGTTCCTGGTGTGAAGTGCAGCAGTGCTCCATTTTGTAAAACGTGGTCCTTGGCAGGGTGACTAAAACCTTGGCAAGCCTTCCTCTTTCCTCCAGTGTATTTGCATATGAGCTTACTGGTTTCATTGCTCTGTCCAGACACTCTGCAGAGTCACCCTGTCCCCACCCCCCGCCCCAGCTTAAACAGCCCAGTGCAGCAAGGTTTTTTTTTTTTTTTAATCAATTATCAAGCACCTTTAGAACAAGTGGAAATGCAAAACTCGCACCTTTTGTATTAAAAAAACAACAAAAAAAAAAACCCTAAAATACAGTGAGAGGTGCTCAGTTACTGTGTTTGTGCATTTCTTTTTGGTAAAGCAGACATCTCTAACAGAGTAGACTCAGTACATTCTAAGGGGAGGCTACTAGTCCTTAGAAAGATGTATAGGATGGAAGACATCATTTGTAGATTGTTATTTTTAATAACATTTCTACTCATTCAAAGATTGTGGACAAATACAAGTCACAGAATTGATAGGAATATATATATACTCTGAACTATCAGAGTATCATGCCACTAGGCAGAAAGACAGATCAATGAAATACTGAAAAAATCGGGTATCTTTGCTCACTATCAACTATTACAAAATATTGCAAAATATCGATATCAAAGGCAAGAAGGACTGAAGGAAGATTAGGAGACTTTTAGAAGCAAGACTCGATGTGTCTTCCAGCCAATCTTTTGATAAAAAAAACAACGAGCAACATCCACCAGGGTACCACACAGCTTTTCTGCCGCCTCAGCCCCATACAGCAACTGCTTCTGGGCAATGTGGAGAAGAGGTGAGAGGACTAACTGACTTGATGGTGGCACTACCCTGATGAAAAACAACCTTGCAGCTAACTGAGGTATCCCAAGATTTTAATTGCACAAAACCAAATCCCTTTTGATAGGAGAAGTTTCAAGATCCACCATGAAAGGATTTTTTTTTAAATCTTTTTGAATAATTGTATTACAAAGAGATTTTTGCTGTAATAGAAGTTCTAAAATTAAAATGTTTTTATATATTTTGGTTTTTGGTTTGTTTGGTTTCTTTCTTTTTTCTTTTCTCTCTTTTTTTTGGCTAAAATGTACTCACATAATTTGACTTTTGAAAGTGTTGTCTAATTTTTAAAATATAATCTTGCATAGTGATTTTTTTCTACAGTTTGCTTCTTGTGCTCAAAGACTCTGAGAAGAATTGTATTTTTTAATTAAAGAAGATGGTTAAAATAATGTGTTTTATCTATCCAAGAACATCTGTAGATATGAAACACAAACTACCATAAATTATTAAGGAAGATATTTATTTCACATTCATTCCTGAATGGTCAGGTTGGTTTTTATTGATCAAATAGATTTTGACTGCAGAAAAGGCAGTTCAGGAAATACATAAATACACTTATCTAGAGTTTTCATATATGAAAATAGGGCTTTGCTGTCCTGAAAATAAAGCTAAGAAGAATGTCATGTTTAGAAGCTTTAACCATGATGCCATTTGACTTTTGAACCAAGCTAAACTAAGACAACATGTAGAGTCATGAAGTTAGGCAGCACTCAGCTTGATTATTGTTTATCCCTTTTGAGTCCGCTGAATGCAGCAACAAGGGTTCTGTTCACACTGAAAGGGAAATCTCCTGTTAATTTGGTTATTACAAGGTCACTAGTTACTAGCCATTGGTCACTAGGTCACTGGGTAGATGAGGAATCTGCTTTTGAATGCCTTCTGTCCTGACTGCTGCTCAGTCAACCACACCTCAGGCTGGGGGATGACCACAGTTCATCAAGTCTTCTTTATATCTACAATGTAAAAGTTGTAAGAAGAAAAGCAGATTTTTTTTTTTTATTAACATTGCCCTTTATCCTGAGAGCAAATAGAGAGTAAACCTGGAACCTGGTATCCAAAACAGTATATGTGTGTGTGTGTGTGTGTGTGTATGTGTGTGTGTAGGCCAGAGGACAACCTTGGGTGTTTGTTTCTCAAAGGCTATCTGCATTTTTTTCTGGGACGGGGTCTGTCACTGAACAAGAGCTTCACCATGTAGGCTAGCAAAGACCATCTGACAAGGGAGCCCTGGGAATCCACCTGTCTATGCCACCCCAGTCTTGAAATGATAAACAGAGCACTACACTCAGTTGGTTGGTTGGTGGGTTGGTTGAGTGGGTTGGTGGACAAATGGGTGGGTGGGTAGGTGATTTGATCTGTGTGGGTTTTGAGGACCAAACTCAAAACCTCATGCTTGACCCACAAGCACAGCATTGACTGAGCCACGATATATCCATCCAAAACATTCCTCACTTCATTCCAAAATGAGGTTATTTTCCCTCTGATATGGAAAAATAAAAAGACAAAGCCCGGAAAACCCCACACCTTTCTTTCTTGACTGTCTCTAGAAATACTGGGTGAGTTTTGAGAAAATGCCCGGGTGTTCACGTCCTCACCTGTGCTAGCTGCTCTAATGAGGCTTCCAGGAGGAAAAGGGCCCTGCTGATCCCAAGGACCTTGTTGGCTGGCAGGCTGAAAATCTGTTGCCTTGTAGAGGATTTTAGAACTTTTTAAGATTAATTTTTTCCTATTACATCAAAACCAGCACTACATAGGATGTAAATAAAGCATTGCCAGTGGATCTATGGATGTCACAGCAGTGGTCACAAGGGCAAAACAACCACCAACTGAGTGGATATGTCGCAAAGAGAAGAACGCTGTCCTGGGTCTGCTTATGTGAGCTTACATAGATGCTTCCTAATTAGTGGGGTGGTGGCTCAGTAAGTATCATGCTTGCTGCATGGGCATAAGGGCCTGAAGTTTGATGACCAGCGCCAAGCTAAATGCTGGACACACTGACTGGTGCACATCTACAAACCCAGAAGAACTTTGAGGGAGAGGTGGTGAATCCTGGGGATTATGTGCTGAGCTGAAGGTTTAGGGAGAGACATTGTCTCAACAATGGGGAGTGGGAGGTGGAAAACAGCTCTCTGTCCTCCCTCTGACACACACACACACAAACACACACACACACACACACACACACACAGAGAGAGAGAGAGAGAGAGAGAGAGAGAGAGAGAGAGAGAGAGAGAGAGATTGCAATGTGTAATCATGAAACTATTTGAAAACTAAGAGTATAGGACTATTGAATTGAATTGAAAAATAGATAGGGCTGAGATTATGTTTACTTTGGGTAGATTTTGCTGTAAAGCTATTCATGTAAAAATTATAGGGACCTATCTAATTAAGATTTAAGGGGTGAGCATAGTAAGGTGGCGCTGTATTCAGCTCCAATGGTCTCAAACTTGGGAAGCCCAGACACACTCGACCACAAAGATTTTAGATGTAGAAAGCAGGAGCAGAATATGGCCAAAAGTAAACAAGTTTTCTCTCTTACTTCTCCTCCAGCAATCTAAAATATTTGTCAGTCAAGCATGTAGTTGACATGGCTGGAGTTTCTTTCACATTCTTCATTTCAAATGCTCTTGAAATGACTTACAAAGGCAGGGAGTATCACCGTTGTTAATGTGGCCAACTAATAAAAACAATTTTAAAAAGCCCTCAAATGAATTATTGTGCAACATGTCCTCAAGTAACAAGATCTCATAGCTGGCCATCTATTAGAACATGTTAATAATACAACTATCTGCAAAGGCAAAAAGAGTATGTTTGTGAAAATGTACCCCACCTTCAAGTTGACCAGAAAGGTATTTGTAACTATTAATTCACTGGAAGCAAGCACAGGCTTGGATTTTTCTATCAGAACGATGTTAAGGACTAATGAGTGTCTTTAAACGCTGGTGTAATGATAGCAGTATCATCTTTTCTTCTGAGTCCAAAATACGCCTTACTAAAATAGAAAATGTCTTTAAAAAAAACAATAAAGAATAACACTTCCTGACTCAGATAACAGGCAAAACAACATGTGAGGGAGTCAACGTTTGCACTCGCTGAGGTTTGATAACCTAAGGTAGGCATGGCATGTCCTGGGTCCTGGCCTCACTCCTGGATCAGTGATTCCGACCCACAGCTCCAACTCCCTTGAGAATACCACTTTATTACTTATTCCCAGCTGTTGTATCATGAGCGCCTGCCACTATTCTCTTAAGTTCCTCTTGGATGAGTTTTCAGGCGGTTTCCTAAGTACCTTCCTTCTGTGATAAGGATGCTGCAGTGTATTTCAGGTGAGGAATTTCAAGTCCCATTCATAATTGTTTGAAATCCTCCTTCATTCAAGCTGTCAGAGCCTGACAGGCCTGGTTCCATTGTTATGCACTATTAAATGGAAGCTGCTCTCCAGCCTGGGGAGGGGGGAAACACTCTATTTTAGTGGTAGGAAAATGGATGAAGCTTATTGAAATGTCCTTGGGGAAAGCAATACCACATAAATGGGACTTCTAACATGATGCATAAAAAAATCACCAGTCCCTTTATGAGAGCTCTAACATATGCAATGTTTGGCCATGTCAATACTGTACAATGAATGTTTCCAGTTTTATTTGAGTCTCAAAATAACTTTAAGGTGTGTGGTTTTATAAGTCAGACTAGGATAAAGTTACACAACATTAAAGCCACAGAACAGTCAATATTTTGAAGATATTTTCTGTATTCAGTTAAAAATGAAGAAAAGATTAGTTTCTAGTTCTGAGAAGCCCTCTAATGACTTCTGTTGTAAGACACAGAGGCGATTAGGAAGCAGTATAACTAATCTAGATGGAATTGGGTTTCAGTCTGAACTAGTACTATATCTTACAGCTCATAAACACATTGTACCCAATTACCTGGAGATGCTTTACATGATAAGAGCAATCACAAGCTACCTGGAAGAATGGATGTACAAAGGTAATGATTTTAATTTCTTCACACCCAGATGAGCTTGGGACATGAGCTACACTTCCATCACTAGCTCCTGCTTCTGGAGATACTACTTTATTTATTTATTTATTTATTCACACACTTAGTAAATGTGTAAGTATTTTTCAAATGGTGTGCTACGGAAAAGTATTATGGTATGCAAAACACATAAATATAAACTCATATGAAGTGGATAGAAGAAATGAACTATTTGTGTAAAGATCACACAGAGTAAAATGAAGCAATGTTGGGAGCCATTAAGACAACACAATTGTCCTGATCTCTGAATTGGGCCTCTCCCCCCGAGAAAAAAAGGGGGTCAAGAGCGGGCCACCGCTGACACACTGCTCGGAGAACAACCAGATTGTTCCAGCCCTAAGTCAGCGCCAGATGTCCTGACCTCAAGATGTACCCTGATACCGCCAAGTTCCTGCTTCCCCGTGTAACTGCCTAAAGAATGTGCAATTCTATTGCCCCACCCCTCCCGCTGATAAGTACCTGTACTTCCCCTTTTGCTTGTGCAATTCTACTGCCCCATCCTTCCTGCTGAAAGGCACTTCCCCTTTTGCTTGTGCATTAAAACCTTGGGCCTGGCTAATACAGTGGAAACTTGATGTTACTCAGAATGTTTCCATGTCGTTCTTTACACAAGGTTCTCGTCTCTCTCTACCCCCCAATTTGGTTCTTAGGAGAAGGTCCCCTAGAGACCCTCGAATAACTGGACCTGCTGGACCAGTCAAAGCAAATGCTCTGTCAAATTACTCTTCCTTCAAACTACTCATGACAACAAAAATATTAGAACAATACAATCTCCCTCTTTACAAAAGGCCAGTAGAGATGAAACAACATTTCCAGGATGGAGAGCTTTGGCAAGGTTAAATTTGAGTTAGACCCTTTTACTGTGGAAGAAGAGGAGTAAAGGAGATGAGAGGGGGAAGAGAGGGAGGGAGGGAGGGAGGGAGGGAGGGAGGGAGGGAGGGAGGGAGGGAGGGAGGGAGGGTGTTCAGGCTGATGGACAAAGAGAGCCAACATAAAATTGGGAAGGTGCACAGATAGAGAGTGGCCTGGGCTAAACAGCAGGGGAAGAATATAAAGGTGAGTAGACATAAAGGAGATAGAGTCGGGAAGGCTGACAGCCATACCATGGGGAAACAGCATAAAAATGCAAAGGTAAGGAGCTTGGAGTGTATTAATAAGACTGGGGAGCTATTAAAGGTTTTTGCATAAAAAGACTCAAGGATATTAAAAAGATTAATCAGTTAGCTGTGTGATGGCTAAGTTGGAAAGGTACAAGAATTGAGGCAGAAGGACAAACTGGGACAGCCATTGCCCTAGTCTAAAGAATGTCAGAAGAAGGAAGGATCTGTCACATGGGCAAACAGAATGACTACTGGGGGAAGGGTCAGCCTCCTATCACTGTGGCAAAATTCCTGAGAAGAGAGAGCACTTAAGGGGCAGAGAGTTGCTCTGGATCATTCTTTCAGAAGTTTCAATCCATGAACATGTGGGTCTGGTTCTGAGCCTGCACTGAGGCAGTACATCACAACAGAATTGTAAGGCACAGCAGCTGATAAGGGGC
The DNA here is from genome assembly GCF_000001635.26 of Mus musculus. Classification (NCBI taxonomy): domain Eukaryota; kingdom Metazoa; phylum Chordata; class Mammalia; order Rodentia; family Muridae; genus Mus; species Mus musculus. The sequence goes on from NC_000068.7 coordinate 116,704,117, forward strand.
AAAGGTCACCATACACTCTTGACAAGTATGCCTCCCAAATGAACTGCTTCCTCTGACCAAGCCACACCTCATGAGAGTACCATGAACTTACAAATTCATATGTAAAGTAATCTATTAATTAAGGCAGATCGTTCATGGTCCTATCATCTCTGAGTAATTGGATCCACCATCAGGAATCAACTTTCAACATATAAATCTTGGGGGTTATAGAATCTTATCCATTCTATAACATTGTATCCTTGGCCCCAAAGACTCCTGGGCATGATCATGTCACAATGCTAAATGCAATTAGTTCCTCTCCAAGAATACCAAAACCTCAGGAGATATTTTTGTGTTCAGAATCCGAGTCCAAAGTCTATGATGAGACTCAAAGCAAAATCTTAAGGGAGTCCACATCAAAATTAAAAAGCAAGCTTTATCCTTCCAATACGAATAACACATGGTAACATTCCCATTCCTCCCAAGAGGAGGAAGTGGAAGGGAAGGATGTGGGGATTGAACTTGGGGCCTCTGGTAGAGTAGCTGGTGCTCTTAACTGCTGAGGCATCACTCAGGCCCTAGTATGCTGGTCTTAAAAGAGAAGATAAAATGGCAAGAAAATATAAAGTCCATTTTACAGTTGGTTGCACTTTATCACTGTGAGGGGTGGGGTTTTCCCCCACAAATGGTATTTGTGTTCCAGTGGTTATCAATGGTAATGAGCTCTCCTATTTCTAGAGACTTTTCACCTTCTAGACTCTATCAGCTCCAACACATACAGCCCTTTGGAATTCAAGCCATAGCTCAAGAAGAAGTCACTGTGAATACTAAGAATGGAAACAAAATTCTTTCTACTTCTCAGTGTTTGCTAAAACAAAATAGGTGGTGTAACTTCCATGTAACCAGAACACTCAGCAAAGAGGAATGTTGTCTACAACAAAGAAGCCCACTTCAGGGTTATTATTCAAGTAATGCAATGGCATGAATCAGTAAGTAGCCTTAGGAAATAAAGTAGAGAAAATGCCAGTACCTAGTACTACAAAAACAAGCAAACATATACATATACATGCACCTGCACAATCATGCATGTCTGCACTATATGCACACATTCTGAGGTTCCTTAGCATCTTGAAATAAAAGACAATATAAGTTAGCATACTAATGATTATGAACCAAGAAAGAAAAACATGAGTTGATTAGAAGATAACAGAAATATTAATGGGGAAAGGTCCCTGAAACTAAGAGACTTTTCTGTACCTCTGGGCTTTACAGACTAATTCAGTAGCCCCAGGCTGTGCAATTCCTACACATTCAAAGGTCTTCAACACTGACCCTTGGTCTAGCCACTCAGAGATGACCCCTCAGACCCCAGACTGTCAAACCTACTATGAATCTTCTAAATTTACTTTAGGCTTTGAAACATAACAGATTATCCTAGTAGTATAACAATAGTGTTGTTTTTGTTGTTGTTGCTGTTGTTGTTGTTGTCATTGTTGCTGTTTTAATTTTTAGCCATGGGATACAGTACGTTAGTTTCAACTTCCCGTTGGAAATTGTACAGCTTGTGACTTTACCTCATTTTTTCTGCCCTTGTAAAACAAAACTTATCCAAAGTGCTTGGTTTAAAATGATGAAGGTACACAGGTTATTTTGAGTATTCACCAATTTGAGTATGTGATGTTACTCTAATTATTTTTCTAACACAACTATGGTCTCTGGATAAACTCAACCATCTGCTCCATGCTCACCTCAGGCTTTGAGTTGGGTGTTTTGTTTTTTTTTTAATGTTATTTAAAGGTAAAAAGCAAAGTTTCTTAGTAACAAACAAAGGATGGTTCTTTCTTTATGAAAGAAAGTAAATTATCAGAAAAAATTATTTTCTAAGAACCTTCAATAATATTATTATATTCCAAATGTATTACTTTTAATCACCTGCTAAACTTCCAGGTATTCCTCAAAACTAAGACTGAAGACCATGCTCTCCAATCAAATTGTGAAGTCCTTACTATCTTTGTAAAACAAGATTCCTTTCAAAGTCCCTAAAATTCTCGGCATGCCTCCAACCTCAGGTCTCACTACATACATAAAGCATTATGGGTTCACTCTTCTCTATGGCTTACAGATGTGAGTGCTCATTTAGTTGGCATTTTCTTTCTATAAGAATTCTCCATGTCTTGACCTAGAAGAACTGCTCAGTAAGTAAATGAGCCAATGGATGAGTTCATGTGCAAAAGCATTAATGAATACATACTGATCCTGACATGTGCAGATAATTCAACTAGGTAAGAAGGTTCTAGACAGCTCTGATTACATTTATGAAAAAAAATTCTTCCCCTTAAAAGTGTCTCAAGTTCGGTACATTTTTATCTATGAAAGGGTTAAAGTTTTCCAGGTAGAGGAAGTGTGAGAATGAGGAATAAAGTATATAGCCTGTTCCCTGTCCCTTGGAAGACTAGTTTAAAAACGTTAGAATTATGTATTATTTTAAAACTATGGCTATCTTTCTCAAAAACATGGATTTATCATGTGGGTCTTATATCTGAAACAAAGTACTAACATTTGTCTCCCCACTCCCACCCCCAAGTCAAAAATTGCACAGAGCTTGAATCTCTAGCAAAGTACTGGGGATTGATAAGGAGAACCTGCGTGATCCTAATGACAAGAGTTGACTTCAAACTCCTTGGAGACTTGTCTCCTGCCCGTGAAACAGAGGGGCCTTTACTTCCTGAAGTGGTATTTCTGGAAGGGCCATTTGGGAAAAGGAGTCTCTTCTTTCAGTCAATATTTATGAAGCATCTATCATGCATGGAGCTTTGTGCTAAGCCCATCAGCGGAGGGCTACAGAGGTGAACAAGCCATGGTTGTTGCTCTCAAGGAATTTTCAATAAAGCATACCTCTTTGGATGCCAAAAATGAAGGTGCACAATTACTACAAAAGAAAGAAGATAAAGCGGAGAATCCGCAGGAACTTGTACCATAGGTACAAAGCCCTGCTTAGCCAGGAGTCCTCATTTGATCTTTTCATTTCCGCATGAATTCTGATGGGGATTAGGGATAAGATCATTAAATGCAGTAAACTCCGTGCAGATGTCATATTCCCAATAGTTTCAAAGCCCATGATCACCAAATGATAAAGACATGCCGGAGGGGGGAAAAAAAGATTAAAAAACAAAACAAAACAAAAAAGACAAAGAACTCATCATCTAATTCAGGTGAACTGACTCTGACCACACTGGAGCCTTGGAAGGAGGACTGTCTGTCTGTCAGGGAAGCAGAGTGGATTGAGTTTGGTAATGATGAGGTGTGGGCTGACTAAGGTAGAGATCTGTGCCTGGAAGAGGACACTGGTGATTAAAGGATATGGCTTTGTCTCTATAATGTGCAGAACTTTCTTCTAGTAGGAATCTCCTGATTGCAGGAGAAATAAAGTTCACTGAAAGTTGAGACCAGTTAAAGGGATCACCATCTGGCAGAAAGAGACATGAAATTTCTAACTGCTTACTACGTGACAAGAAATCATGTGAAATTTTTATCTTCAAATGCTACTCACGAAAGATGATATTATATAAGTGATTGAATCGGTTCAGAAGTTGATAATTTTTACCCAAGGCCATGCAACCAGGGCATGGTGTTAAGTTCCTTGATTCAAAGATTCTATATTTGTGAAGATCAAAACTAGGCAGAGGGTCAGTAACTCAGCCACTTGAGGACTTCAGTTCAACGCTGGCAAATTTGGAACGAATATAGTAACATCTAATCCACTGGGATCATGTACAAAGTATCTGCAAATCCAGGGTAACCAAACAATCTCATTACCAAAGAGTGAGATACATTCCAAAGAAATTAGGGTGATAGAATAGAAATACAGCACATAGGACTAAAGAGATGGCTCATAAGTTACGAGCTCTGGCTGCTCTTCCAGAGGACCCAGATCTCTTTCCAGTACCCACATGGTGATTTGCCACCTCTATGACTCCAGATCGTGGAGATCTGATTCCCTCTTCTAGCCCCTGTGGACACTAGGCTACCACATGGTACACAAATATTTATACAAGCAAAATACCCATACACATAAAGTAACATTTCAAAATATATACACAACATACAATATTTAAGGAATGCCTAGTATAATAACACTTTCTCTCAGGTATTTTCTTCTAAATGTAATTAAGACTTCCTATCCTGACTTTTTAAAATATCTTGAGAAAGTTTGGGGGGAAATAGTTGGGGTAGAAGAAAACAAAGTTGAGAAGTGATAATTAAGAAATTGAATTCTAGCATCCAGGAATATTATATCAGCAACCTCAGAAGTCGCACATAGATAAGGAAAACAAGATGGTGGATACTTTTTTTCAAAGGAAACTGAATAGATGCAGCACACTTTGGTTACCACCTCCTTGCGAAGAGTCTCCATTTATAAGGAGGAATAGACGAGGCACAGAAAGTAGATAGAAATATTACATAAGTTGAGTTTTTAGTTCCCATCTGTTTTAGATGGTTCCCATTCCCACTCGGGCTCTTCATCCATTACCCAGGACACATTTAGGGAGTAAAAGCCATCATTCTCCCCTAGATGGCACTGCGGCAAATTGGGATGGACAGTCCTCCATGGACCCTAAACTTATAAATCTAACAATTGAGAGGAAAAGCAATAAAGATTAAATATATGGCAAAATGCAATAAACACCACGGTGATGCAGAGGACCGTGCAACAAACAAACAAAATATACTGAAATCGTCCTGTCCCAGGGGGACATAAATCAGGGACGATCCTACTTTATGACTAGATTCCCTCCAGATCTGCTGAGATATAATGCTATTTGTCCAACATATTTTGGTTCCTAATATTTTTCCTTTCAAGTTATTGAAGTTAATATTTAACAAACACATTTTCTGTCAAGTTTTAATATGATATCACCCTCCGAAGAAACAAAGTCCAGAAATAATTTGTCTTGTTGGCAATATTTATTAGCATTTTGACACAAAGCCTGAATTATTATTGAAAGGAAATGGAAAATCAGTGACTTAGGATTTGAGAATTTTTTAAAGGTGTTCTCAAGGTTACTTTGTGTCCCATGGTGACAAAGGGGTGAATAAATAAGGCTACATGGTGTCCCATAATCTGTATACTTTTTTCCTACAACTGTGACTACTCTTTAAGGAAAACTCTCTAGCTGACACATTTAATTCCTCCTTTTGGTTTTGTTTAGACATTGGAGTTCCTGATGTCATTGAGCTTAAAAAAAAAAAAAACCTAGATATTCCAAGACTGTATTTTCCTATGGTGCTTGACTGTTCCACTTGCCACAGCTAGAAACTTCCCAGAAGACCTTTAAACTTATAATGGTGTTTATATTACAATGTAAGTCTATTAGTTATATATGTTATAATATGATATACCAATACTGCATGAAACTGTGCTACTGTGTGATTGTGCTATTAATTATATGTAATCACAGTACTAAATACACACACATACACACATATCTATATCTTTATACTTCTCCACTAAAAATAATCTCACCTTGGCGAGGAAATACAAGGAAATAACTGAGTCCTATTCAGGAAATCTCTGAAACACTCACCAGAACATTGCGGAAAGACAGCGAGTTCCCATCTTCACACAGCTGGCTGTGTCTAAATGAGCCACAGGAAACAAACTAACGTCCAACCTGTTAGCTGCTTCCAAGGGACAAATTACTTAAAGCCCTTGGGACACAGGGGTTTCATCTGTAAGGCACACCAAAGCTAAACACTGGTCTTGCTCCAATTGTTTGCCTTTATATGGATCTGTGTGTGTGTGTGTGTGTGTGTGTGTGTGTGTGTGTGTGTGTGCCCCAAACAGTACATGTGCTTACAGCCAATACATGTGATACAAACACCATGTTTATTGCAGACTAAATCTAACCCAGAAATAAAGCAAACTAATTGTTATCTTTTGATCAGGTCAAAGATGACAATCATAATAATTCTGCAAAACATTCCAACAAGGAAATAGGAGGGAGTGACAGGGATTGACAGTCTACTAAAAAACATCCCCAAACTACTGGTTTCCATAAACATGTCAGGCTCACAGAAAGCTGGACAAGCCAATATGAACTTTTCCACCCTCCAGCCCTGCACCTACTGAGCAGGTCCAAGCTGTAGTTAGAACTCTTTCAAAAAGACAGCGAGCAGGACAGGGGTTAGCATTTCTTTTTGCTTCAAGAAAAAATGGCCCAGTCAGTCACTGAGAGCTTGACTCCTTTCTGTTTCTTCACTGTGGTTGGTTCTGAGAATGTAGATGGAGCAGGGAAACCTGAAGCCCAAAGCAGCCTCCCTTTCGCAGTCAGCCGCTACACTGAAGCATATAATATTTGACAGCCTTTTGTGAGTCCCCGAGTCCATGAAATTTTTTTTAAGCAGTGGTATCCTTTCACCTCATTATAAAATCTAACCTGTCAGAGCTAAATCAAGGAGTGTTTTCAACAGGGCTAGGAAACTCATCTTTAATTACTGTACAGGGAAATGTTTCTGAATTATCAAGTGTGCTTTTCAAGGCTGTGAGCTGATCTGAGTGCTTTGAGGAGCAGGCTCACCTTCAGAGAGAAGCCACATTGTTGGTTTCATAGTGGCTTTGGTGAGAGAGAGAGCTTTGATACTCGTGACTTTCAAATCCCTCTGAGACACAAAGAAAAGGGAGCACTTTAGTTAGTCTAGTGGAAGTGCGGGTGTGCACTCTTCTGTCCATGCAAAAACTCTTAGAATTTTACTGGGTCTCTAGTTTAAGACCATAACAATCTTTACTCTACAGTAATTTATAATAGGTCTCCCTTACAGCAGTGCCATGGGTTGCTTACTATGATAAGTTGGCATGGTCTGTTGCAAACCTATGCCCTGCCACTACACTAGCTAGCTAGCTAATGACCTTGCAAACCTAATTCTCTCTCTCTCTCTCCTTTAACTTATCTGCATAAAAGAAAAATCATCCTACCTATGGTGTATGACTGGTGAGTTAATTGCATGAGATAATAGGGAAAGTTTAGAAGTTTAGCCCGGTGCTTAGTGCATTATAGCCCCTCGATAAATGACAGCTCTTCTTATTGCAAACCCTTTGCATGGAATTTCTAATTGCTTTATCTGAGCATGAGAATGTGGGTTCCTAAGCTAGAGTAAGTATTAGACAGAAGTGCCCCACCCCATCCCTTTGCAGATAGAGACAGGGCAAAATACCTCGGATTTCTGTCCCAGCTGAAGAAACAAGGTAATTGTTACAAAGGAACCAAGCAAACAGACCCCTGTTCATATGACACCCTGAACCCCACTTTAATTAATATTCTTTCAAAGTCAGTACTTTACAGATTAACCAGTCATTCAAGGTTTTTCTTAACAAAAGAAAAGTGCTTGCTTCTTGTAGATGAATAACTCCTGACATATTCCCACAAACATCTCAATCTTGGCAGCTATAAATGCATGTGAACATGTTAGAGCCTCCAAAGAGTCCAGTTGTATAGAAACCATGTTTGTTTTGTCAAGCTCATATTCCCTAAACCTGCCTGCAAATCATCTTTCTCTTTTCCTCTCTCTCTCTCTCTCTCTCTCTCTCTCTCCCTCTCAATTTTTTTCAGCAGCTATTGCTGCACTAATGATTCATTCAGTATTATTATGATTCAAGCATTCTGCATGTATTAGCCCACTTAACCCTAGCATTGTTGTGCAATAGACAATGTAATTATTTTGTATTGTTTTTCTAAACTTGGCCAGCTACTAAATGATAGTGGGATTCACATCCTGGTACTTTAACTCAAGTCTGGTTCTGATCCTGTGTTCTATGACCTCTCATGGTAGTATACTTTCATTTGTAAATGAAGAAAATCCCTTGGGAAACAGGTTCAGTGTATCAGGAGATTTCATTGTCCAACTTAATTATCAGTATCAGACACCAGGCCTGTTTCCTGTCTCTGAATTCACTCACCAAGTCTCCTGAGTTGGTTTCTGCCTCACTCTGGCTTCCTTTTGCTACTCTTTCCAGGGAACCTTCATTCACCCCCAAAGACAAGACAAAGCAGTTTTCCTCCAACATTTGAGGAATAATAGATTTGAAACTAATAGATTCTAGTTAAGCAAATGTCAGACTTGGACCACTCATTACAGAAGAAGAACCACATTGTGCATATTGCTTCGCACTTGTTTTTTGTCTCCAAGCATAGTAGGGTGAATTGTTGTAGGGTGAATTGCCATCTAGGCCCAGCTCTGAAGGGAAAGTACACGGATTAGTTTTAACTGTCAACTTGCCACAAGCTAGAATAACCCAGGATGAGTCTAGAATTATCTACAACAGGCAGGTCTTGTGGTTAGGTACCGGGTTAGGGTGGGGTGTTGTCTTGATTATTAATTGATGTAGGAAGACCCAGTCAATTGTGGGTAGCACTATTCCCTAGAAAGTGGTTCCTGGGCAGTATTAGAGGAAAACACAGTCAGCTGAAATACAAGTAAGCAAGGATACATTTACTTTCTCTTTGATCTTGATGATTGGTGTAATATGACTAACTGCTTGAATTCATACCTCAACATCCCTGAAATGGTGAGCTGTAACTTGAGACTGTAAACCAAATAAACCTGCCCATCCCTACCCTGTGCTGATGTCCGTCAGGGTATTTGTCACAGCTTCAGGAATGACACTAGGACAGATAGTAAGCCCAGACGTAGCCAAAGCAGGAAACAAGAAAACAAGAATACAAGAAAAAAGAAAAAAGAATGAAAAAGAAAAAGCAGGGAGGCAGTCTTATAATTTATGTTCTGAACGACAGACTTCCTAGCTAAATATGAGGTAAATATTCTGTGGACTACAATTTCAAAGATGCTATCATGTTTCCCTTATTCCTAAGGCTTCTAGCGTCTTATGGCACAACAGGGAAACAGTGTGATCAAGAAAACTGAGGTCAATAAAGACAGCACGCCTTATGCTTGTCTTTCCCCTGACAACTTTAATTCTTCTTCCAATATCCCTAAAGACATAAGGAAATAAGAGATTTGAGATCATTTTTCTGATAGTTTATTAATAAAAATTGAGATATATATGCAAATGATTTTTTTCTGTGTAAAATTACCTATGGACATTTTCTGTATTTTTACAGAGCCCAACAGAAATGAAATTAGCAAAAGTAAGGGTGAGTGGCCCCAGCTCACTCTTCTGATGCTCCTTCTTAGATGAAGTTAATCTGTCATCTATACTTCACAAATTTTGGAACATTCTGTTCTTTTTCACAGACATGCTTATAAAACATCTTCTATGACGAGAAGACATAGTAGTTTTACTTTCTTTGGGTATAACTCAAAAGAGCCTCCCATCAGCACAAACAGATCTCTTTCCTTATTTGTTTTAACTGCTGTATAGGTGTCTTTGTGTGGTTGAGCTCTCATCTAACTTCTGCCAGACATGTATGAGTTTCCTACACACACACACACACACACACACACACACACACACAGAGAGAGAGAGAGAGAGAGAGAGAGAGAGAGAGAGAGAGAGAGAGAGAGAGACATTTTAAATTTTTTGAAAAGAAAAAATCCCTGTCCGTCCTTCTTTGTGTACCTGAGCATGTTTGTCTCTAAGATTGAAACTCACCAATGAGAACACTTGTTTGAGGGATTTGCATACTTTAAATTTTTGTGGAATTTACCAAATTACCATCCAAAATGGCTGTTCCAATTTACACTCCCACCGACTGTGTCTGAGAGTACCTGTTTCCCCACTGGATATTAGCAATCTTTTTGCATTCAATTTCAAAGAGTAATCAACAGGGCTCCAGTTAACTCTGTGATGAAAGCGGCCCCCCGAGAAGCTTAAGAATGTATCATTAGACAGGGAAGAAAACAATTATTTGGTGTGACCTCACTCTGTGATTGGTATAATAATAATATTACAAGACCTCTTGATTGAACAGCTACTTACCCTGACTTTAAAGACGTTAACTACCTGCCTTATACAATTCTCAAGAGGCCAATGAAAGTCATCCCTCCCCATTCTGCAGATGCAAATTTTAAACCATGAAATATAAGCACCATTTTCTTCCAGGCTGTGTATAAGAAGAGCGGGTGATAAGCTCATTCTTTGGAATGCCTACTTGATTTGTTTGATTTTCTTGATGATGAGGCAGTCTTTGAAGCCAGAAACAAAACACGAATCTGGGCATTTTTTTGCAGCCAAAGTCTAGCTGCTTGCATCAAAATCATATTATTTTATATTTACCTAAAACTATACACAATATACTGCATGGGTACACATGCACACATACACACACACACAGAAAGAGAGAGAGACAGAGACAGAGACGGAGAGAGAGACAGAGACACAGAGACACAGACAGAGACAGAGAAGTTAAGCCACTTGGGCTGACAGTGTTTCTCATATAAATCAAAAAAAAAATGCTATATATTATCAATGTAGCTCTTAGTTGCTTCTCAGGAGTTGAGGGCATAGAGCCTTCTGCTGAAGACACTGCACAGTTAGGACTGTACAGTTATTATTCAAGCTAGATCTAATTTTAGAGCCCCCTTCCTGCAATCCAAATTCCATGGTTCCAGAAAATACAATGCAAGCTGCCAAGGAAAGGATGTAACTAAATAGTCCTACCTAGTTGTACGATCTATGAACCATGACAGTTACCAGCATAGCAAGATGCACATCAAGTTGCAATAAGTAGCATTCACAAGTCATGAGCAAGAAACAGCTGTCTAATTGGCCGTAAGGCCCACTCGAAAGCAAGCCTCGCTAGCTTCCAGAGACTAACGCCATCATGGACCTTAAAAGTGAATTTACAACTGCCATTTACTAAATGAGCATAATTTCTTACTACATTTTAAATCTTTTTTTTTACATCCACAGGTAAATGTAACTAACACCCCTCATAAAAGAAACTTCTCTTTAAAGTAGATGGAAATCATCATAGAAAACCATAACTGGACCCAAAGCAGACATCAACAGATGGTGGGTATCCCAGCCCAGTGGATACATCTACACCACAGCTCCCACATCCATGGCTCAAGGAATATGTTGGAAGGTGGGGAGGAGCTATTGAAAAAGCTAGAACACTGGGAAATCTCCTATGAAACTGTGTCTCCTAGAAATAGTTGAATAAACATGCCTGGAACAACAGCTATATCAATAGATATGTTAAATAGGAAGGGGGAAATTTCTGTGGAGTGACACCCCTAGGCAACAGACTACAGGTGACCAAGGACTTGTGGGAGAAGGAGAATTAGGTTATCTCAGGGATGACACCCCTTATGGATTGTTGAAGGCAGAGTGGTAAGCCTTGAAGTTATACACACCACCAAAAAAGTGGACTAAGCAGCAAGTTTTATATATATATATATACACACACATATATATGTGTGTGTATACACATATATATTATATATGTATATACAAACATACATACAGATATATATATATGCATTCATGTGTGTGTGCGCACGTGTGCACATGCTTGCATGCACACACATACAAATCAAAGAAAAAGAGGCTATCAACTTGAGAGGGTGTGTAGAAACTTGAGAAGGAAGGAGGGATTAGAAGGAGGAAGGTGATATAATTCTATTGCAACTAAAAACATTTTTAAAACATCTTTCTTTATTTCAACTTAAAGTGGGATGCTAATTTAGAGGTACTGCGGTTTCTAAGCTAATGAAATTTCCATACATCCAGGGTACCTTTGCTACCTCTGGTAAAAGCCACTGCTGTTCTTTTCTTGTGTGACACTGACAATCTGAAGAGAAAATGAGGTGCCACCTGCAGCATCCAGTGCTTAACGTTTCTCTGTGGTTCTAAGTAGTCATTCACGGACTGGCAGACTTGAACCTTCCATACAGGAGGCAGCACAAACACTGGGAACTTCCTCAGAGCTGCTTTGAGGCATTGCCTTGAGCCTGGTCCCAGCCACAGGTCCCAGAGGAAGTCATGTGCACATTCATTTCATATCTGTCTTATTCCCTTGTATAGAGAAGCCACAAGCCAAATGCACCTGCTCACAGACAAACTAAATGAAATCTCCAAAATGATGACAACTAGCCCTGGCACAGTCAGAAAACCCCCTTCACACCTGGGAGCAAACCACTCACGTGCTTTCAGGTGCATATGATGTTGTGAGCATCCCATTGCTTCTAATTTTTCAATCCACACTCAGTCAATCGCAATGGCATTGAAATGAATATAAAGCAATTAAAATACAGATGATAAAGTAGAGTAGCTGTCTAGGCTAGAAATGTATTTTTTCTCAAGAAAGTAATATTAAGATAGTTTAGGAATTAATATCAGTAACCTTATCCTTCTACAAAGCCTCTCTCCTCTCTCTCTCTCTCTCTCTCTCTCTCTCTCTCTCTCTCTCTCTCTCTCTCTCTCTCTCTCCCCCTTCCTCCCTCCCTTCCTTCCTTCCAGTTTTGGTGCCTTGACTTGCATCCACAATCCGTTCCTCCATCTTCCCAGGCTCCACCAACATCCAGTATTCCCTGTCTAAAGCTGTGACACATTTGTCACAACAGCTAAGGTTGAGGACAGGAGTTGAAACAATTTCACCAGGCTTGTTATGACTCCCGTGGCCCTTGTATAGTCCTCTTAACAGCCTTTGTTCTCATCCCTCCAATCAGACATGAGCACCAACTGCTTCCCCTTGCACAGTGTGAGGCAGAAAGGCTGGAGCCTTTGAGCTCCTGTTCCGGTGCACAGATCATTAGAGCGGACGATATTGTTCTGTACATCAAACCTTTCATGCCAACTTCTAAATGAGAGAGATAGACTGAAGTGATGACAATGAGCTATCGGTGTCCCCTTTAATGCCAATACCCCTTCTAATGAAAATGGCCCCTTTAATAAATTTTACAGAGCACTTCAAGGCCTCAGGACCATGTGGAGAGTGGTCTGGAGTACAGGTGAGACGAGAGAGGGTGACCGGATGATAAAGAATACACATGCGGTTTCCTGGGCATGTGGTCCTGCTGCTCTGTCTCCCACCAGGAGCTATAGATCTGTGGTTCTTTAGAAGTCATGAGATAGCTCCCACTGTTTTCCAAAGTCTAAATATCAGAAATTGATGGGCCTGAGCTAAGATGGAGACATCTGCAGTTGAACATGCTTATAAGAGACCAGCATAATGACAACTTGTATTTTCAGAGGGCCTTTTCCTCAAAGCTCAAAGCATTTTTACAGATTCGATCTAATTATTCCCCCATAACATTGGTGGCACCTAGGAAGAAAGTAGAAGAAAGGGCCGTGAGTACTATGGGGGTGAATACATTAGTACCACTATGATGACTGTGCCTGGCAGATACACAAGGAATCTTTATAAGTGACTGCATAATGCCATAAAGTGGCATCTCTGTCTGTCAAGGTGGTTAGGATTTGGGGGGTTCCTTTGTTTCACTTGGAGAGTGGGATATTTTTGGCTTTTCATTTGTTTTTGTTTTGCTGCTATTATTTTTAGACAGGATCTCGTGATATAACCCTGACTGACCGGCAATTCCCTATGTAGAATAGGCTGGACTTGAACTCACAGAGTTCTTCCTATCTCTGCCTCCCAGGAGCTAGCACAGTGAGACTGTTTTCTAACACCTAAACAGTTGCTTTTTCTCTTGCGCTCACTTAAGAGCTGATGTTGAAGACTAATATAAAAGACAAACCTCCATTTAAAAAAAAATCAATGCTGTCATTCCTCCAGCAGCTCTTTCTCAGGGCCTGCCTACCCAGCCTTCCGCTGCACTTTACTCTGAGATTACAAAATCTATAGAGATCAGCATTTAAAGAAATATTCACTCTCCTAAGTGAGACAACAAAGACGCTATGAATGCAGAATGTGAACTACTATGCCCTACTGCATTCCAAGCAGGCAATACTACTACTATTACTGCCACAACACCTTGTAAGGACCGTTCTAAAATGTGCATGAGGAAATTGTCTCTTCTTATACATTCTCCATTAGGGAAAGTTTTACACTGAGATGAGTTTTAATGACTGGATGGTAGCTTACTATGTGCCAACTACAAAATTATAACCCTGGCTTTCCCAGGTATCTTGAAAACACAGGAAACCTTATTGATAGGATTTTTAAATTATCTACTCATAGAGCATTTTCTCTAAAAGGCCCAATGTTACCAGTGTACCTAATATATATATATATAATCCCCCACCCGTCCCCTGTGTATAAGCACTGGTGGGAGCACAGCCCCTCAGGGCTGCTTCCTTTCAAGCCCTTGTTTCTCTCATGTAGCATCCTGTGCAGGTGGATGGCGAGTGGCTGGCCCTGGAGATTTTCACCAAATTCCTCCCAAGAAGACATTACTCAGTCTGACCAATGGATGACGTCCAGTGACCCGAGTTGATCCCCACGGGTAGAGTTCTGTTTCCCTTCCAGGCTCACCCAGCAGAGTGCTTGCTTGATGTGTGCAAAGCCCTGGGTTCAGTCCTCATCCAGCACTATGTCAACCAGGCATGGATGCACATGCCTCCTGTAAACCGTGTACCTGGGAGGTGGAGGCAGGAAGGTCAGAAGTCTATATATATATATAGACACACACACACATACACTATATATATATATATACTTTTCAACTTTCACGAAGCAGAACTCGTTGCTCTTCCTCTTCTTGCAGAGAGAACACAGTATTGGTAGCATTAACTGAGAGAGAGAGAGCAGACACACACTCATTTAAGAAGACAGGAACTGAAAATATGTCCCTCCAGGTCTGCTATGACTAAGCTGAGACTGCTTTTTTACTGTGGCAGCTAAGTGCCGTGACAGACTGGAGAACATCCCAAGCAACCCACGTCTCCTCTTGGTGCCAGAGGAGGATTTGTGGCCTAGAATGAAAGTAACATGAGAAAAATGTGTGAAATTCTGTTGAAAAACAATCCAAGTGCTCTCCTGCATTTCTCATTCCTATGTAATAGAATCTTTAGCCACATCGTACATATTCTTGCTACCATCTGTGACCGGTAGATATTCATTTTAGGAGCATACATGGAAATGTTAAAGGTGAACTGGCTTAACGACTTGGGTTTTTATATTTCCACCAATGCTAAATGATTCATCACTTTAAATCCTTTGTTTGACTGGGGATGTAGCTCAGGTGGAAGAATACCTGCCTAGAATATAGGAAGTCTTGGGTTCTCGCTCTGTACTACACAAAACCAGGTAGGATAATCCCCTTCTGTACTTGAGAAAAGGACCAAAGGGGATCTGAGGTTATCTCCCTACATTTCATAGGTAATTCAAAGTCAGCCTAGGCTACATGAGAACCTATTTTTAAAATACATAAAATAAAATAATAAGATAACTTTTAAAATACATTCTCTATCAATAACAAAGCATAACTTTTTGGTGACTTAGTAATAAACTGAGGAGATCTTTTAGCCCATGAGTTAACATTCTGTCTTATACGGCTATGTCTACATACATTACACATAGGTCAAAGACAAATTCAAAATATAAGACTCTAGAAAAAGTAACTGGAGTCTACATGGAGAATATGATGTAAAGAAGAACAAGAAGAGAGGAGACTGGGAAGAAAAAGATAGAGACGAGCTTGGGTCAGGTGCTCACTGATGCCACAATTGTGTCAATATATAAATCTGTGGTCACAGATCAACTGCCAAATGTGAGAAAGGAGCCATCCCATTCTCAATAAATGTATGAAAATCCCAGAAAGTTGTGCAATGTTACATATATATATATATATATATGTGTGTGTGTGTGTGTGTGTGTGTGTGTGTGTATGCCACAGCTGTTACAACAAAGCAGTCTTCTACTAATTAAACAAAGACACCAGGCTCTTTTTTCAGGATAAACCTGGTATTCTTTTCTTGCTAAACAAAAGTTATTTCTGCTCTGGACATCCAGAGAAGGGTAATGGTAAAATCGGCATTAGAAGCCACCCATTTGTGATGTTTCTTGTAGAATCCTGGGGTCCTCATTCTTCTAATATTTTATTGGCGGTTTGCAAGAAACATGCATCCCAGCACTATGGAACACATCACTTGAGAGCAGGGAGTTGCAACTTGTCAGGCTAACAAACATCCCAGAGGGGAAGGTCTCAAGAGTCTGCTCCATCCTCATCAGGTGGGCAGGACTGCCTTCTTGTCTCCAGTCCATCCATAGGGAACTACATTTGATATCTCTTTCCTTCAAAGAGTAACAAGCTGCTAGCTATAGGGGTTGGGCTTGATACTGGTGAATTAAGCCATATCAGTTTAAGGAAAGAGGGTTGAGACACTTCCCTCAGAAGACCCCGCGGCTACATCAAACATTGAGAGCTGTTCTCTGTGGTAAACCAACACCTTTGACTTAGTCAAAGAACCAGCAAAATATCTGCTTTATAGGTCTTACAAAGAATAAACATATATTTAAAATGAAGTTATAAAATGCTTCATATTTGTGGCCACAGAAGTTAGTTAACAGATTTAAACAAAGGCTATAAGATATTCTACATTTTTAGATTGGAAAATTCCTTTCTAACGTAGAGCTGTTCATGTTTTGACTCTTCTATGTAGAATATAGGTGAGAAATGTAGCCCAGTATCAGTGCACATGTTTAGCATGCTTAAATCCCCAGACTGAACCTCATCAACTGACAAATGCATACAATCGGGTGCACAAACCACAATCACATACACACACAAAATGAACTAAACATAATAGAGCAAGATTTTGTACTCAAAGCAGACTCTTAGATAACAGAAGCAGAACAGAGTTAATGAGATTCACAAATAATAAGAAAACAAGATTAAATCAGAGCGAAATCTATAGTTCAAGGAAATGATCATATTTATAAGACAACAGAAGAAATAAATAGAGGTCTACAGAGAGTATTCAAGACAACAGAAATGATGAGCAGGACAGAGGGTTTTGTTTATGTTGAGCTACGAACTTACCTATGTTAAAAGAAGTAGGGGTGGATAATGGTGCAGATCACCTGTGAATTAGATGCTTATGTCCATAATTAGTCCTATTCCAAATGAAACCTAGTTTCCATCTCATAATGCGACCTAGTTATTCTCAAGCTTTGTTCGTCATTATGAAGTATCAAGACAGGACTTCATTCTAGTGTTCTTTTCCAAACATCTTAATTTACTTGTTCTCAGTTGTTCCCATCAATGCAACAGAGTTAAAATTACATTTACAATGCCTGAGGTTACTTTGTTTTGTTTCTCTGACATGATAGACATAGAGAAATACTACCCAGAACCCCTTGAAAGTATGACTTGTCTCAAAAGCAGAGTGTGGCCAGCGGCAGCCTTCAGGATGTGCCTCAATTCCAATACCCATGTCTCCTGAGACCACGTAGCTCTCAGAGAAGTCCTTCTCTGGTGACTGGAGTGTATTCAATAATCTTTCTAACTTGCATCACAAAATTTTTAAAAAGAATAAATGTTTCTAATTTATTCAATTTCTGGTAAAAGTGAAAAATAGGACACATTAGCAGGCTGTAAAACCATGAAATCTTACATACATAATCTCAAAGGGCTAGTTTTCTGTTTTCATAAGGAACCTACAGTATATACATACTATTTGATATCAGTTGTATAGAATAAAAAGGCAGAACTAAACAATATGGTGCTTAAGAACATTTGCATGCAATACAGAGAAACAATAAGAAGCAATGACTGGTATTCATATTCAAACAGTGGTTATTCCAAAGAACAGAAAATATTTAGGGACAGGTTGTTTTACAAGCAATATAAGAGACTGAAGGGTGCTGGTGGCAGTCGATTTCTTAAGATGAGTGTGTGCATTAATGTTATATTGTTTTAACTTACACATAAGGTTATACTCAGAGAGAAAGGAGAGAGAGAGAGAGGGAGAGAAAGAGATCATTGTTCCTGATAGTTATATCCTATAAAGTGACAGCTGACATTTTATTAGCTAATACAGTTACCATTCTCCTCAGGGATATAGGGTGAACTTCCACTAAGACTCCCATCACACATTTTCATCAACTAATCTATACACAGCCTTACTTTGTATATTGATGTATGGAGACATGGTTAAATATATACTTGCATCATTAAATGTGATTAACAATGAACTCATGAGCACCAGTGTGACCATTCATCCCTGCACAGACCCTATTTTAAACCATAACTCTCTGCAATTCACAACACAGAACTCTCTTACTTCAGAATATTAGACAGCCTGCCAGCAATTTTTTTTCTAGCAATTGTTTTAAACAAGGAAATCACAAACAAAAGTATAGACATGCACAGGGGCTGAGAGCATGGAATCAAATAGACTATGGTAGGGGCAACTGTTTACATGTATAAATAAGAAGGTACATTATTAACTTGGTGAGCCTCAGCTGGTAGTGCACACACCTGGTGACTCATATTTTTCACTAAAGCACCACAGATACTGATTTTAAGGTTAGAAGTAAATCTCAGTATAGGCAAATTTGCAAATACAGAGTCTGCATTTTACTCACACACACATGTACATGCCTTTTTATAAATATTAAATATTTAACAATATCTCAATCAGAAAGAAAATGACACTTCTATGATTGTGCAGTTTATAGGAGTGGTTGTGTCAGATGCATCCAGGCACATAATGAAACACCTGACCAGGGTTTGGTGGCATATGCACGTTGTCTTAGCACTCAGGAGGCAGAAACAGGAGGATTTCAAGCCCATGCTTGACTTTGCTGTGTATAACTAAAAACATACTATATATAAGTATGTCCACATGGAATCAAGTAGAATATGGTAGGGGCAACTGTTTACATTTATACATAACTGTTTACATTTATAAATATAGATATTTATAATAAATATACAAAAATGTTGGATCACAGCCGGGAGGTGGTGGCACATGCCTTTATTCCCAGCACTCAGGAGGCAGAGGCAGGCAGATTTCTGAGTTCGAAACTAGCCTGGTCTACAAAGTGAGTTCCAAGACAGCCAGGGCTACACACAGAGAAACCCTGTCTCAAAAAACAAAAAACAAACAAACAAAAAAAGGTTGGATCACCAATCTCCTACACTGTAAAACCTTGCCCAAGGTTTATGCATCCCCAGGTGCAAGTTTCACAGGCATTCTAACAGTAACCACAATAATGCTGTCTCAACCCTCCCTGTAAGCTCTACCCAGCTGCGCTAACACCATCTCTCGGAGTTTTGATCTGTTCTTGTTGGTATGCAAGTGTTATTAGTTATCAAGCATCCAATGAAGCATCACCATTTAACATTAGGAAATCAATGACTCTGGCTAGTATATTGTTCTGGATTCATCACAGGACCTCTGTCATGGAGAACTGTTGAGTGCAATACACAAAAAGAGGTGAGGGCATCATCCTCATCAATTCTAAACTTGGATTCTCTGCATTGGCTGCATTTGAGAGCAACAGATCTCTATCAAGTGAAAACATTGCCAACTGTCTTCAGCATCCTATTGAGCTCAAAATAAACCCATGAATTCAGATGGAATTGGCTTCAGCTTTTTGATCTATAAGACCCTGCCACCACCAAACTCATGCCCCCTCCTCTAGAACAGGGAAAGATTGGGAGAAATAAGCTGGTTTACATCTCTGCCTCACAACTGAGTGCCTATTAGAGCTACTGAAAGAGTTTCAGCTCTGTGATCTAGAATATAGTAGAATATAGTAGGTAAAGTTTCTTTGGAAATCCAGGAATTTTAATTTTAAATTAAACTTTAATTAAAACATGTTGTCTAAACTGCTTGATATAATTGATCATCTGTTTCCTACTCTCTTCTCTGAGTGTGCACTAAAGTGGGATTGACTTGAAATGGGATCACAGAAAGCATCTTTTTCTTAAGAGATGAACATTCTGATAGTTGCCTCATCATGGAGGCTCACTTTTGAGTTGAAATTGGAATGTGGGCTCAAGGATCACCATCGTAGCCAAGTGTGGTGCCTCACACATTGGATCTCAGTGCTTGGGAGGTGGAGGCAAGAAGACTGTGAGTTCAAGGCTATTGTTAAGTGCATAGTATAACCCTATCTCAAAACAATAAAAAAGGATAAGGAGGAAGAGAAAGAGGAGAGGGAGGAAGCGGAGGTGAAGGAAGTAGAGGGGAGGAAGAGAGGAGAAAGAGGAGGGGGAAGAAGTAGGGAGGAAGAGGAGGGGGAGGGACTTTCTATAAGTATTACTTCATTTTATGCCTCCCTTCAAATCTGTAAGAATCAAGTAAGTGCAGTTAATAATCTCTTCTGACGGCAGTTATCATAATCCATGATATGTGTCTTTCTTCTGCCTAGAAGTCAATCACATTAGAAGACTTTTAATAGGAGTAAATGCAAATCAGATAACCATTGATCATGATAAATTTTAACTATTCTCCATGTTCTTAGACTTCAGCATAACTTCATTGAGTGTTTAGAGAGGGAGTAAAAGTTGTGTGTAGAATTTAAAGACCTCATTTTTTTTTCTATGCGTTTTCTACATTAAATCCAGCTGCTTGATCGTCTTCCAAAGAGCGGAACACAATTGTTTAGATTTGATGATAAGACAAACATATCATTTATAATGTTCATCATAACCAGTGATGACTTTAGTGTAAAATGAAATAATTCTTGTGCTTATGGTAATCTCCAGGCCATCATTCTTTAGTGTCCGTCTCTTTAAAGCTTAGATGGTTTAGACACCTCATGGGTCTCCTCAGTGGTGTGATTTAGTGGCACCTTTGCTTGTGGATGAAGATAACATGGACTCAGAGTTCAACACACCATCCCACAATTATTCCTAGTCATAATGCCCACCATTATTTATTTATAATCCTGTCAGTGTCCATAATTTTGAAAAATGCCTTAAATCTGTTTTGGAGTAAAACATAAGAAAGGCAAGCATGCATATCCAGCATCCTATTATGACTTCAATGAACTTGGTCTGTCTTTCCTTTGATTGAGATGGAAATGTTCATATTTATTCATCAGTTAATTGGCTCACTAGTCATTACCTGCTCTCGATCAGACTGCCAATATAAAAAGGAGGACTCTTACCTCTGTGACTAAAGGACTTGCAAGGCAAAAGTGTAAACAGATCTCTCACAAAATACACCTATAATTAAAACACAGGTGTATGTGGAATTAGTATATCACATCGGCAGAGAGGGTAGATATAAAATATACCCAGCTATAACTTGTGACCCTCTTGGCAGCCAGTCTCTACATCCTCTCTAAATAGCCTAACTGGCTCTTGAGCCTGTGCTGATATTTCAGACTCAAACCATTAACAAGAAATACTGCTAAGGGCTGCGTGGAAAAGGCTGCAGAGCTCTGGTGCATTCGGGGAAATGTAGAGCAGTCTCTCAAGAAGGACTTTTACAGAGCAAAGTTTGTTTGATTTTTGTTTGTTAAGTAAAAGTTAGGAGTCAATTGAAATTATGGCAGGTCTTCTCTGCTACAATCAGAGTTTGAACTTTACATTTTAAAGAGAGCAATGGAAAGAATTGGGGAGCAATAGGATCAACTTGGTAGATCTAAAGAGCAACTGTGGATATAGACAAAGACTTAAAGAGTTGTTTGAAACTATTGCAAAGGCATAGAAGACTAGATATTTTGTTCTTTCAGCTTACATCTATGATGGTAAATGAAAGATGCTATTAACAGATTTGTAGCTCTCTCTGAAAGTAGAGAGGGAGGCCAGACCAGAGTCAGCCTTTCCTGATGAGGGAAGTCACTCCTCACCATCTGATGAATTTTCTAAGATTGAACCCAGCAGTGAAATGTGGCTGGTTGTCCCATCTGGCACTAGACCAGTACCTAACCTGGGGGTGTGATACAAGTGATAATGAGAAATACCGGAAAGAATTTGTTCATTAATGTCCCCCGGAGACATTTGTACATGTTGAAAATGAGCTCTGTGAGAAAAAGCAACTTGACTTCGACAACACGTGTGCTCACTCAAGTGTTTTTCTGAATGTGCCTGGGCCCTAAGATTAGCTGTGGCTTTCATTCTTTGGAGTATTAAAAAGAAAACAAAAAAACAAAAACAAACAAACAAACAAAAACTTGTTGGTATATAGATTCACCTCTATGAACAAAAGACAAGAGATGTCGCCAACCCATGGTTGTGGTGGAATTATATGATCACAGGTTGACTGGTACATGGAACCTGTTACTCTCAGAAGACCAACTACAAGCCATGTCTTCTGACAATAGGCAAAATTCCCTATTCCCTAGACCCTTAAGTTCTCCATATATTAAACCATCATACTGTATATATGGTAGTCAGGGTAACTAATCATTTTGACCTAAAGCATAAAAGAAATCATAAAGTAACTTTTGCATTTTTTATTCATCTGAGGCAACAGAATCAGCTGAGAAAATAGAATAAATTGTAAGTGATATGGTTTCACACTAAGCCTCATACTAATTTCCCTATGGTTTATTTTTATGTTCAACTGCCTTAGGCAGTATGTACATTACTTACAATAAACTTGTGCCCTGTGGGCATACCTATGAAATTATGAACTTAGAAATTGTCTTCCAGGGTATAAAATGTAAAATAGCATTTAAATACAGAATAGTAGCAAGCAGTACAATACTTACTCTTTCAGCTATGTACTGTTTTCCTTAAGAGAAAGAATATGGTTAAGGAAGGTTATTTATAGTCCTCTTGTTTGTTCCTGGTTTTGTGAGACAGTATCTTATGTAGCCCAGGAATGTTTCAAACTCAGTATGTAGTTGGAAGATGATCTTAAACTCCTGATCTTCATGTATACCTGGCCAGTACCAGGATTATAGTCCTGCACCACTATGCTCAGTTAGAGCTCCTGGTGAAATACATTAAAAATATTTATGATCCAAATTTAAACTGCACAAATTATGCATCACTTTGGCTCACAGATTTGCTGTTGATTGCTAGCTCACTGGATTGAATGAGCAAAAATGTGAAACTGGCTTGTGTTAGAGACCAGGTTTGCTTTAGGTCCATTTGATTTCCAAACCAGGAGGGGGAGAGAGAGAGAGAGAGAGAGAGAGAGAGAGAGAGAGAGAGAGAGAGAGATACAAGAGAGACCTTACAATCAAAAAGTCCTTCCATGACAGCATCTCTGAAAATGTTAAATGTATACCATAGCCTGATTTTGAGTACCCACACTTTCAGACACAACAGCATAAAAATAGTAAGTCTTAAGTTCATAAATTTGGTAACTGTCCCATTTTAAGAATTACCTGAATTTTCTTCTATAGAGAAGAGCACGTGTGAGCATTTGAGATGATCCACATGCTAATCTCTGGAAGGAGGCCAGGGGGTCACTGTTAAGCAAACGTAAACAAGTTGCTCAAGGATATGCATATAGTTTTGGGTTTTGCTTGAAACATAGAAACTGCTATAACTAGTTAACTGTAGAGGTTGATACACGGCATTTTGTTTCTTTTAAAACTTCCACACTGTTTGATTATCATTTTTAGAAAAATAAAGTATTATTCTTGTAATTTAAAGACAAGCAAAGGAGAGTCATCAGATTCATGGCTCTACTTCCTTGTCATATGTCACCCAAACAGAAATTCTCCCTAGTACTCTTGACATTTTTTTTTTTTGATTCATTTGGCTCTGGAATTTCAGCTAATACAAGCTAAAATTTCTGATGCCACCCAAGGGACATGACCCAACACAACCAAGAATTTTTTTAAAGCATTTGCATAAATCTCTGTGAACTGAAACTATTAACTTTCACATAGCCATGGTGTCAGGCAAAGCCACAGGAATTTTAAGGTCATCCTTGGGTGTGGTTAGATTTTCTTTCCTAATACCTCTTACTGCCTCCCCACACACACACCCTCCCCTGTTCTGGTATTAGCAGATAAAGCTGGGATGCAGAGCAGCACTTGATTTTTATAGGAGATGGGCAGGAAGAATAGGTGATTGCAAACACACGATCAGAAATGGTATTGAGCATCTTAGCATGGATGTGTCATCTTTAAAGCAAATATTTCTCTGTACATATCAGTACACATATCAAATCTAAAAGAATTCCCTCAATTTCACACCCAACTAGATTTGCTTAAACTGTTGACTTAAAAAATAACCTTGGGAGAATAATAGAGTATAAGAGAGAGAATCCAGCTGCCTCATGAAAGTTAGATACATAAATGGAAAAAAAAATCATTTCTAAGCGAAAATGTAAAAATCTGCAAGGTTTAAGCATTATGTAGGTGTGAAGCTGCCGTTTCCTGTGTTTTGCCTCCGGTCAAATGAGAATCAAGGATGTATAAAACTTGTTTTCTCCAAATCATGTCAATCAGTGTGTGTGTGTGTGTGTGTGTGTGTGTGTGTGTGTGTGTGTGTGTGTGTGTGTGGTGTGTGTGTGTGAGAGAGAGAGAGAGAGAGAGAGAGAGAGAGAGAGAGCACTCTTGTTTTCTGCCTACCCCTCAGGTTTTCTTTGCTAGATTTCTACTTTCTTTTGTCCCCATGTCCCTGTTGCTAATCTTAGAATCCTCAGTTTGTTTTGAAAATGCTGGAAGTAACCAGGAGGAACGCAGAGTATATGTTGGCAGGCAAACAGCAAGCTGGAACCAGTGGATACTGAAGAGAGGTTGAGAATCAAACCTGCAGTGCTCCGATCTTCACTCTTTGCATTTTAATTTTTAAAAATCTTTTGAAGACAATGGTGCTTTAAGGTTTATAGGTGAGTTACAAAACCTGTGAATCTCCAAATTCTGCAGAGACCTGTCTCTCATGTGCTTATTAATGCAAGGGACATACTACATTCTTCCCTAAACAGCTCACCATGGATTCTTATGTCTTATGGAGTAATGATCTCCCACCTGAGACATGTTACCCTGAAATTAAGAATCACTTCCATGTCAGAAGTCAGAGGTCATCTCCAGAAAAGATTCTTATATCTGTTTTTAAAAGGAACTTAATGTTAAGAAAAAAATCAGAATTCTGCTTATTAAATACTGGACTTCACAAGCCAGAGAATTGCTATTGATTGGCACCTTAGCAAGAAGCATCATTTGATACTGAAAACACCATTAGAGCATGGAACCACCAGGAATCAAGAACAAAGGGTTTCTAGGAACTTACTGCCCACTCCACCACCTTAGCTTTATAGACAAGAAAACTGAAATCCAGAATGCGTCTGATTTAACTTTTTAGGGCCCTAAAAATAGTTTTTTCATAAATATGTATTACAATAAGTGAGATCTTTTTTATGTTTTCACCATTTTTTTTTTTTTTGGAAATTTAACTCTATCCTTAAAATCAGTTGTACTAACAGAAACTCAGTGTGTGAGTTCCCATTCAGTATTCAATGTATCACTGTGCATCTAACTGGAACATTTTGAAAATTTAGATTTGGGGATGAAGGATATAAAGGCTATGAATGGTTATTTAATGATGGGACTTGTGTGGTCATTTGAGAGTAGGAGATGAAGGGCTATACAATCTCTCTGGGTGGGGAGATATGTGTTGGTAGTGGGATGGTGACCATGGCAATGACTGCTTAGAAGTTAGGGGCTGATCAGAAGACACTGGTAAACTCTGTGAAGAAATAACATGGCCCAAAACATGAGAATTTGAAAATTGGGGGTGGGGGATAGACACCCATTAGATTTCTAACTGGATGTCGAATCAGTTATAAGGAACTTAATAGATAATATTCCAAGGCATTTATTTTTATACTGTTTATTTTTTAAAACAGAAACAATTATCATCAGAAACAATTATGCTTAATCTGAATGTGACGTCCTAAGCATTATTTCCACATAATTAATATCTGCTTTTTTATTGTGTTGACAGGAAAAACTAATCCGACAAAGTTATTTCTGATGCTCCGAGTTTAACATTAGGTTAAAAACCTCAGTGGGGACCGCACATCCACTTATGTACAGCTAAGCACTCACAAATTCACTCCAGCTGAATGGAAGCTGAAACATGGACAATAAGGGCGTGTTAATTCCTTTGTAACTGGGACAAAATAACCCTGGGCAAACACATCTGCCACTTACTGTCCAAGACAAACCTTCAGTTAATTGAGTTTACAGTTTCGTGTTCTCTTTTTATTCTTCTCTTAATCCGATGATGTTCACTTTCCGTGCCCATGATGAAGAGGAGCAACTAAAAGCCAGGTACAAAGCAAACTTCCACTGGCAATATTTGCAGAGCTGCTTAGGGTAAGCAGGCCAGCTCACTGGTCTCTTAAATCATCATTTGTCTGCCCTCGTCTTTGAGCCCAGCTTTCTGTGCTACCATAAGCGATTCTTAATTTCCATCAATACCCTTCCATTTCAAGTACAGCCAGTTTGCATTACCGGTGAAAGTGCTGAGACCCATACTTCATAGAGCAGCTGGATATTCCAGAATATACATAGGAGATTTATTTAGATTGGGCTAAACTCTGCTATTATGGACCAAGTGGAAATAACATCTATAAACTGGATTGGTATGTGTTTTCCCACTAGATGCAGAACCTTTGAGTCCTACTGGTCTATACTGGGAAGGATGGTACCTTTTCCGCCCCAAATGGCTTATTCTCCTCCATCAAACATACACGCCATTCATTTTGCTTATGACCCATCTAGAGCAAACTCTGCTCTCCAGGAGAGTAAGATGTTTACCTTGATAATTCATTGAAGGTTTTATATCAATGCTAGAGAAAGATACCTTTCTTCTGAACTGTATTAATTCAAACATAGTAACCCAAAAGTGCAAAGGTATTGAAAATGGGAGTTCTGATATTTTTGTATGAGGCTGGAAAAGATTCACCTGTAGCAAAGGGAAGATGGGAATGGATACCAACTTGTGTTGATCATTATAAATTACCAGATGAGGATTGTCACTATGATAATGGGGTGTCATTTACAAAGAATGCTTCTTTAGACATGGTGGTCATTCATTCATGCTTTTAATAATAATCTGAAGAACTCGCTGATTCGAGGCGAATGTTAGAAATGTTGCTCCATAGAATACTGCCTAAATCCCATGGTCAAAACTGTGTCCCAGGAAGAAAATAACAGGCATTGCCAATTGGTTAAGGAGTGGTAGGAGGATGGAGGGGATCATTTGCTTAACACACCTAACTTAAGAAGCTCTCCAAACTCTTCAAAAGTATTCTAAACACCATTTTTCTTAGATGGAGTGAGCCCCTTCCTACTCCTAATGCTACACAATCACAGATGTTGGTTGTTGGGACTGTTGTATCAGAGCAGCTCCAAAGCAGACATGAATATATATGGCAGCTAATGACAAGTGAAGTAGGTAGCAATAAAGTGACCAAGTGGCCTGAGATACACTGAAAGAGCACTGGAGAATGGCAACGGGACTTGATTTGTAACCTGCCAGGATCTTATCCGTGAACGGGGTATTAGCATTGGAATGAGTAGGACAAAGGACAAGAGGTGAGGCCAACATCACCAAACTCCACATGGATCTGAAGTCTATAGCATAGCGATAAGAGACATAGGAAAAAGACTCTACAAAGGCATTAGACAGAGACTTTGTTCAATCAGACTCCCTTGTGGTTTTGTTTGTTTGTTTGTTTGTTTGTTTGGTCTGGTTTTTAGTTTTTGGGTTTTGTTGTTGTTGGTTTGGTTTGGTTTGGTTTGGTTTGGTTTGGTTTGGTTTGGTTTGGTTTGGTTTGGTTTGGTTTTATCAAATAAACAGTGGTGGCACGGTGCTACATAAGTTTTCTCTAAAAATGAAACATTCCACCCTGCAGAGAAGATCTTGAAGCAGGAAGCTAAACACTGTAAAATAGCTTCAGGAGGTCCCTGAAACAGACCAGATCCATTAGGACCTGCTCTCCTTGAGTAAACAATAAAAGTTGAGAGTCCCTCTCAAGACAAAATGAAGCTAAACTGTAAGGAAGATGCTGAGACCAGCTGCTTGGAAGAAGCAAAAAACAACTGAGCTGCCTGGAAGAGATTTAGACCAACTGAGGCATCTGGAAAGGACACTGTCCAACCTATTGAGTTAATTGTAGGTTGTACAGGGTGCTCCATCCCAGCTTTTGTGACCTGTCACCCATGCTGGGTGGGCTTTGAATCATTTCTGCTCTTGTAAGCAACCCCTCAATATATTCCCATAAGTAATCCCAACAAAACTCACTGGTTGACCAAGTTAGACTTTGGTGTTATCCATACCTTTGTCTGTAGTGGATTTCCTGTTTGAGTGAGTAGACAGACCTATGTGTTGCATCTCCACAGGAAAAGTTTTGTCACACAAAATAGGGTTTAGGGATATGTTTGATTTGGGTCAGTGGGAGCCAATTTTCTACCTTTGTTACTGATTGTAACTAGATTTTAAAATATCTAGCAGTTCAGAACTACTAGAATCTTTTAATGAGTGCAGGCAGAGAGGAGTAAGTTACATACCTTTGGTTAATATGCCAAAAAGCAAAACCTATGTAGCTTTCTGGTTTTTTTCCCTCACTTTCTAATTATCTCCTAATATAACTTATTATTTTGATTGCCATATTATTTTATACCTAGGATGCTAGATCAGTTAATTCACTTATTTAATGACCATTACTAATGACAATTTCACTATTATATATTTCTGTGTTATGGACCATTTAAAAATTAGGAGAAATGTAACTCTTGGATTTTGTTATTTATGAGCCGGGTTTTCTTTTACTGTATTTTAATGTATATAATTGTGTAAAGTAAACTGTGCTGTTGGGACATTTACATACATGTATTTTGTGTGTGCTCATCATTATCATCATCATCATCTCCCCACATATGGGGTCCTGTTCCCCTTGCTCCTCTCTCATTTCATCATTTCAAGCAGTCCCCACTGCACTTTCACTCGATCCCTCCAGATTCCACACATTACAGAAAACCTTGCCTTTTGTCTTTTTGAGACAAGCTTATCTCACGGAATATGATCATCTCCACTTGGATCTGTTTTCCTGAAAATAACAATATTTCATTTTTATTTATGGATGACTAATAACTGTGTGTATGCACCACACTTATGTATTTGTCTGTTTGTGGGTACCTAGGCTGATTCCATAGTATGGCTGTTGTAAATAATACCACACTAAACATGAGTTTGCAGATATCTGTATCATAAAATCACTTTCATATGCTAAAGCAACATAAGCTTGGTCTACAGTTTTAGATAAGATGTGGTATCATGAGTTAGTTGAGAAATGTAAAGAGCTCATCATGTTAAAAATTTCCACATTCTAAAATTCACAGATGTGGGGAAACTGCTCCTTTTTTTTATTTGCCATCATCACCTTCACTTCTCCTTTTTCTTGATATGTAAAGTAGCAGAGATAAACAACAACCACACAAATTCCAAGGTTCTGCTGCCATCATGGAAATCAGCCCTTTGAGGAAATCTGATAGGGTGGAGCAGTTCAGAAAGTTTCAAGTTGGGCAAGTGAAGGGAGCAGAATGGGCAGAATGCTTCGATTGTGAACTCAAGATAAAAAAGGTAAGATGAGTGTGGAACCCACACAACCCAGAACCTTCCTGTGCTAGCTGGCTAGTTTTATGTCAACTCAACACAAGGTGGAGTCATTGGAGAGGAGAAAAGCTCAGTTGACAAGATGCCGCAGTAGGAAGAGAATGTAGGCAGGCTTGTAGAAGATTTTATTAATCAGTGATTTTTGTGGGAGAGCCCAGCCTATGTAGGTAGTGCCATCCTTTGGTTGGTGGTCCTGGGATCTATAAGAAAGCAGACTGAGAAAACCATGAAGAGCAAGCCAGTAAGCAGCACTCCTCCATGGCATCTGTATCAGCCTCTACCTCAAAGTTCTTGTCCTTATTTGAGTGCATGTGCTGACTTCCTTCAATGATGAACAGTGATGTCTACATGTAAGCCAAATAGACCCTTTCGCCCCCAAGTTGCTTTAGTCGTGGGGTTTTTATCACAGCAATAGTCACTCTAACTAGGACACTTTCCTAAAACCAGGGGAAAGTTGGAAGGAGGAGGCAGCAGGTCCCCGCTCCCTCCCACGCCTCTCAAGGCCTTTTGCAGTTCTCAGAGTTGACAGACAGTTGGGATTCTTGAGTCACAGTTTTGAGCTACTGACTTGGTTTCTTCACTCTGAGCCCTATCTCCCTTCCATTTTCAAATCCTTCATCAATATTCATTTTGCAAAAAAAAAAAAAAATCCCCAAGATTGTTCCAGATATGAAAAGGAAATTGAAGTAACTTTTTATCTAACAAAAGAGGGAGGGGTTGAATCAAACACTACCAAAAATTAGAGAAAATCCACTTCCAACCCTAGGTACTATGGACTATGACATACATAGAAAGAGATTTTACACTGAGCTACCAAAGAGTACATTTATCATCACTTTCATTCACTCAAAACACACAAACATATGTGACTCCATTGCCACACATATTTTTCTAATCTTTTCTTTCTCCAGTTTCAAGCTGTCTTGCCTGGAGTCCTGCTAACCAGTTCAGGAAATGGAGAACAAAGGCCTGAGGAGCTAAGCTTCTTCAGTTTCTTTAGAAATCAGTTGTCAGAACTTGTCATTATTTAGCTAGCCTCACCTGCCCAAACACCAACTTATATAAACTAACAGTACCTACAACAAAAGGCGTTTCAAACACGAGTGTTTAATAAGCCCCCAAAATGACAGAGAATTAGGCATATGGCTGCTTAGGCTGACCAAATACTCACAAGTTATTATAAGCTTGTAATTTAGCTTTCAGTGTACATACCTGAGTGTTAGGATAGAACAGGTGAGCTGGGGAGATCTCACACGCCTGAGCCAGATTATGTTGCTAATACGTGGTGCTTATATTTGCTATTCTTGCTCAGCCTTCGAATATGCATGAAAAAAAATGAAATACCACAAATTCTTTTGCTATCAGGTACTCCAGAAGAAATGCAAATTACTGTCTGTCATAAAGTTGTGGAGAATGAATTAAAGTCATTAATGCTAACACATTATTCACAAAATGTAACACTGGTTCCAAAGTAGAAACTCAATCAATAGAACACAATAAATCAACTACCATTCAGTCCGGGAAGCCACCAATGGGTGTCTAGTTCACTTTAAAGGGATTTGGGATAAGACATCAATGCAGGATAGTTCAACACATTTTTCACATTTTTTAGTAAAAATAGATAAAATGTCTAATTTCAGGCTCTGAACAGAATGTGTTTTAATGCAATTTCCTTGAAAATTGCTGCTACTTGAATACCTCTGACTATATA
The DNA here is from genome assembly GCF_000001635.26 of Mus musculus. Lineage (NCBI taxonomy): Eukaryota > Metazoa > Chordata > Mammalia > Rodentia > Muridae > Mus > Mus musculus. Next base: position 116,735,216 of record NC_000068.7, read on the forward strand.
CTCAGCATGAATTGATTACCACTGGTTCCCTGGCTTATATTTTCATCAGTGAAAGTGAAAGAAAGGAAGAAAGGAAAGAAGAGAGAGAAAGAAGGAGAGAGAGAGAGAGAGAGAGAGAGAGAAACAAACCTTATCCTCCTTGTCTTCACACCAAAAAATGGAAAGCAATGCCTACATTGTTAGCATGGTGTTTGGATCTGGAATTGATGTGACACAGAAGAAGTTGCTCTGTAAAACCAGGTTGCAGAGTGTCTAAGGCACTATACCTCTGCGATCTGCAATAGCCTTTACAGTTTCTTTTATTTTCCACAACATTTCAGTCCAGCATCACTAATAATTTTCTAATATCTCTCCCTTCTCTATGTATCCTTTGTATTTCCCTTTCAGAGTCTTCTTGAATTAACCAAGGGATAAAACTATATGATGTCGTCTTATTATAAGCAGAAGAAAATGAAGACGATCTAATGAGATAAATCACCGAAGGTTAATAGCTTTTTTAAAATCAATCTCCCTTCAAAGGGAAAGGCTAAATGGCTTAGTGGATGAAGTGTCAGCCTCTCACCTCTGAGACCGTAGTTCAAGTCTAAACTGTGAAGCTGGAAGTGACATGTTTACTAGGTAGAGATCAGTCTCTAGTGGACAAAATTCTTCACTGCAGGAAGTGGAGCTCTTGGCAGCTCCGCCCTGCACCCTCAGTCCAGTCAGTGGGCTGATGTGTATCCTGCTCCCAAGCCCTTCCTGTCTCTTTGGCAACAGCCCAGGTGGAGGCTCACATCACTGTCAGGAAGCCAGGACTGTTTTCCAAAGAGCCTCAAATAGCACTGGGGCTGTGAAGTCTCTGGAAGCGGCTGCTCACTGATCCTGACCTCTCAGCTGTCACCAGAATAACATGACCTCCCACACCTGTAAACTGCATGACACCTCTTCCTGTCAATTAACAAAGTAGGACACACAAAATAGATGACTTGGCTATTTCAGACTAGCAAAGGACTCACCAGAGGAAGATCACTAATATAGTAGGCAAAACTCAGTAACTAAATTACTACATCTGTAGAAACTGAGACGATATAAATACAGCCACATCCACTCGCTTATATTAATGTCTCTGAAAGTGTGTACGGTCACATTTTAACAGGTGGAACTCAGACTATCCATTTAGCTACATGGTCAAATCTCTCGGCTGGTTATTAAAAGGGCTTCCTTACATTCATCACTTAGTAATATGCTTATCAGCTTTCTTCATTAATAATATACTACACTGTTTTGAGTCTCTAGAACAGATGCAAACTGTGTGCAGAACACATACACGGGGCACAAGTAGCTGTTATTTAAGCACATTGCAACCAGCTCAGTTTTATTGAGAAAACAATCTCAGTGCGGTGTCCAACTGAAGTCAGCACTTAAGTAGCCTGTTTTATGATGAGATATTCTTTGCCTGTGCGTTGTGTAATAAAACACAAAGAAGTAGTTGTATATATCTGCACAGTGGACAATTAAATGTGTAAGAAAAGTTTAAGCATAGCATCCAACCAAGATGTTGATGTATCTGCAGGACTTCCATATTCCTCTGAACTGATTTATTAATGATTGTTGTCTACCTACTGCTAATTCCAAACACCTGCAAATCTCTTTGTTACTATTAAAGCGGCCCCTACCCTAACCCCAGGCTGATAAATGGCTCTGCAATTTCTGGGGAAATATGCTAAAGGTCACGAGTTAATACATCCTTGGGTACTTTCTCTTCCCATCCTTTCCTTCCCAAATGGCAGAAACGCTGTGTTGTTTTATTCACATGCTTTTGTAATGTCCATTCAGAATGAAATTAGAGAGTACATTTGAGAAAAAACATGTGTGTGTACACACGGAAAAATCCACATGTATTCTATACAGTCTATTAATAAAATTATGCAATTGCCTTTTGAGAAATTCCATACAAAAAAAATCTTTCCTTAATAATCTATGAATATCACTGTCTGACTCAAGTATTATTATGCCTTTTAAAATTAAACTATCCACAAAACATGCATTTACTTTCTGCTATACAAAATGCTAATAATGCTTTTAGAATGGTCTTTAAAAAGTCTAATTATATCATTTAAGAACTGAGAGACCAAAGGGCAAGCTAAATTCTCCTAACATAAATCAGACTTTTTTTTATTTCAATGACTTTAAAAACCTCAAATGCAGTAATTTTAATAGCAGTGAAAGAATGAATAAGTCATAACTCCGCCTGATCACATAACTGTCTATAACTGTTATTAAATGCTCCAAAATAAGTGAACTCATTATGTTTCTGCACTGCTTTTAGCTAATCTAAGATTCGGCTCACTTAATCATAGGGAAGACTTCAGTGCAGCTTTAGACCCTCAGCAAGGTCACTTCAATGTCTTTTCTCTGTTATATTCTGATCATTTAAGAACAGAACTCTGACCTGAAACCGATGCTATCTCTTGCAAGCTCGAAGGTTGAAGCCCCACAAAGCTGCATTTCAGACAGACATTTGCACAGCCTATATCCTGTGATAATCTCTGCTGCAAACTATGCCAGGTACCTTTTTCAACAAAGGAGATGCCAATCAAAATTTTAAATGCCCTGTACTCAGTGAAACTGCTTCTTGCATGATAGCTACAAAGTCAGAATTGGAAATTCTCCATCCACAAACATGTTAGTAAACTCTGATTGGCTTTATCTTTTTTTTTTTAGGTATTGTCCTCATTTACATTTTCAATGCTATCCCAAAGGTCCCCCATACCCACCCCCCCCAATCCCCTACCCACCCACTGCCCCTTTTTGGCCCTGGTGTTCCCCTGTATTGGGGCATATAAAGTTTGCAAGTCCAATGGGCCTCTCTTTGCAGTGATGACCGACTAGGCCATCTTTTGATACATATGCAGCTAAAGACAAGAGCTCCTGGGTACTGGTTAGTTCATATTCTTGTTCCACCTATAGGGTTGCAGTTCCCTTTAGCTCCTTGGGTAATTTCTCTAGCTCCTCCATAAGGGGCCGTGTGACCCATCCAATAGCTGACTGTGATCATCCACTTCTGTGTTTGCTAGGCCCCGGCATAGTCTCACAAGAGAGAGCTATATCTGGGTCCTTTCAGCAAAATCTTGCTAGTGTATGCAATGGTGTCAGCATTTGGAAGCTGATAATGAGATGGATCCCTGCATATGGCAATCACTAGATGATCCATCCTTTCATCACAGCTCCAAATTTTGTCTCTGTAACTCCTTCTATGGGTGTTTTGTTCCCATTTCTAAGAAAGGGTAGAGTGTCCACACTTTGGTCTTCGTTCTTCTTGAATTTCATGCGTTTGGCAAGTTGTATCTTATATCTTGGGTATCCTAAGTTTCTGGGCTAATATCCACTTATCAGTGAGTACATATTGTGCGAGTTCCTTTGTGATTGGGTTACTTCACTCAGGATGATACCCTCCAGGTCCATCCATTTGCCTAAAAATTTCATAAATTCATTTTTTTAATAGCTGAGTAGTATTCCATTGTGTAAATGTACCACATTTTCTGTATCCATTCCTCTGTTGAGGGGCATCTGGGTTCTTTCCAGCTTCTGGCTATTATAAATAAGGCTGCTATGAACATAGTGGAGCATGTGTTCTTCTTACCGGTTGGGACATCTTCTGGATATATGCCCAGGAGAGGTATTGCGGGATCCTCCGGTAGTACTATGTCCAATTTTCTGAGGAACCGCCAGACTGATTTCCAGAGTGGTTGTACAAGCTTGCAATCCCACCAACAATGGAGGAGTGTTCCCCTTTCTCCACATCCTCGCCAGCATCTGCTGTCACCTGAGTTTTTGATCTTAGCCATTCTGACTGGTGTGAGGTGGAATCTCAGTGTTGTTTTGATTTGCATTTCCCTGATGATTAAGGATGTTGAACTTTTTTTCAGGTGCTTCTCTGCCATTCGCTATTCCTCTGGTGAGAATTCTTTGTTCAGCTCTGAGCCCCATTTTTTAATGGGGTTATTTGATTTTCTGGAGTCCACCTTCTTGAGTTCTTTATATATATTGGATATTAGTCCCCTATCCGATTTGGGATAGGTAAAGAGTGGATGAGAATGAAGATTTTCAACTCAAAGGACCAGCAAACATCTTCAACAAAATTATTGAAGAAAACTTCCCAAATCTAAAGAAAGAGATGCCCATGAACATACAAGAAGCCTACAGAACTCCAAATAGACTGGACCAGAAAAGAAATTCCTCCCGACACATAATAATCAGAACATCAAATGCACTAAATAAAGATAGAATACTAAAAGCAGTAAGGGAAAAAGGTCAAGTAACATATAAAGGCAAGCCTATCAGAATTACACCAGATTTTTCACCAGAGACTATGAAAGCCAGAAGAGCCTGGACAGATGTTATACAGACACTAAGAGAACACAAATTCCAGCCCAGGCTACTATACCCAGCCAAACTCTCAATTACCATAGATGGAGAAACCAAAGTATTCCACGACAAAACTAAATTCACCCATTATCTCTCCACGAATCCATCCCTTCAAAGGATAATAACAGAAAAAAACCAATACAAGGACGGGAACCACGCCCTAGAAAAAACAAGAAGATAATCCCTCAACAAAACTAAAAGAAGACAGCCACAAGAACAGAATGCCAACTCTAACAACAAAATAACAGGAAGCAACAATTACTTTTCCTTAATATCTCTTAATATCAATGGTCTCAACTCCCCAATAAAAAGACATAGACTAACAAACTGGCTACACAAACAAGACCCAACATTTTGCTGCTTACAGGAAACTCATCTCAGAGAAAATGATAGACACTACCTCAGAATGAAAGGCTGGAAAACAATTTTCCAAGCAAATGGTATGAAGAAACAAGCTGGAGTAGCCATCCTAATATCTGATAAGATTGACTTCCAACCCAAAGTCATCAAAAAAGACAAGGAAGGATACTTCATACTCATCAAAGGTAAAATCCTCCAAGAGGAACTCTCAATTCTGAATATCTATGCTCCAAATACAAGGGCAGCCACATTCATTAAAGAAACTTTAGTAAAGCTCAAAGCACACATTGCACCTCACACAATAATAGTGGGAGACTTCAACACACCACTTTCACCAATGGACAGATCATGGAAACAGAAACTAAACAGGGGCACAGTGAAACTAACAGAAGTCATGAAACAAATGGACTTAACAGATATCTACAGAACATTTTATCCTAAAACAAAAGGATATACCTTCTTCTCAGCACCTCATGGTACCTTCTCTAAAATTGACCACATAATTGGTCACAAAACAAGCCTCCACATATACAAAAATATTGAAATTGTCCCATGCATCCTATCAGACCACCATGGTCTGAGGCTGATCTTCAATAACAAAATAAATAATAGAAAGCCAACATTCACGTGGAAACTGGCTTTATCTTATGGTGACTATTTGACTCCATATCGTTGGCAGGCTGTCTTCGACAGGGTTTTACTGCTGTGGACAGACACCAGGACCAAGGCAACTCTTATAAGTACAACATTGGGGGGGGGGGTTGGGGGTTTTTTGTTTGTTTGTTTTGTTTTTTGTTTTTTGTTTTTTGAGATGAGGTTTCTCTGTATAGCCCTGGCAGTCCTGGAACTTACTTTGTAGACCAGGCTGGCCTCGAACTCAGAAATCTGCCTGCCTCTGCCTCCCAAGTTCTGGGATTAAAGTCGTGTGCCACCATCATTTAATTGGAGCTGTCTGGCTTACAGGTTCAGAGGTTGTTCAGTCCATTATCATCAAGGCAGCATCCAGGCAGGCCTGGTACAGGAGGAGCTGAGACTTCTAAATCTTTATCTGAAGGCTGCTAGCGGAATACTGGCTTCACTAGGATGAGAGTCTTAAAAGCCCATACCCATAGTGACATGCCTACTCCAACAAGGGCACTCCTACTCTACCAGGGCTACACCCTATAATAGTGCCACTCCCTGGGCCGAGCATATACAAACTATCACACTATCTTACACATTTCTTGCCTGCCTGTGATTCTTTTCTCCATTACTTCAGTCATCTCTGCCCCTCTCTTACAGTGTCCTCTTTTCTCAGTTTCTCTCTCCCTCCCCCTTCCCCTCCCCCTCCCCCTCTCCCCTTCCTCTTTCCTCCCTCCCCCTCTCCCCTCCCCCTCCCCCTCTCCCTCCCCCTCTCCCTCTCCACATGGAAACTTGATGTGAAGAGTTTGCCCAGAGAACCAATTGTTTTGGTTATAGCCTTCCATGTAGTTATGGAGCTATAAGAACATGGTCCTGATCTTGCTCTCCTCTTATCCTGTACCAAAGAAGAGGGAAAAAAGTTAATCCCAAATGTTCTTCATATCCTACACATTTGTTAAACCACAGTGTATAAGATTAGGTCTTGGCTGGGTGGCAGCGCACGCCTTTAATCCTAGCACTTGGGAGGCAGAGGCATGAATATCTTTGAGTTTGAGGCCATCGTGGTCTACACAAAGAAAATCTGTCTTGGAAAAAAAGGAACATGTCTTAGCATCATTTTTTGGTATCAATGAGATGAGAGAAGTTGTCCTGCTAGTATACAAAATGGGCAGAGAACCCAAAAAGATGAACATCCTGAGATAAGACCACAGAAACAAGAAACAGCTAAGGAGACATAAAAAGGAGAGGAGATAAGGCCCAAGAGGAAGCATATGACAAAAGACAAGGAAAGGCCAAGGAAAATTATTAAAATCCAAATAAACGTAAGGGCTGAAACTCAGTTGTAAAGCACTCACCTGGTATGTATGGCATCCTAGCTTAAGTCTCTACTCTTGTCTCCCCAGAAGGAAATGTTTGCCTTGGGGGGTGCTTTATAGGCCATAGAGATAGCTCAGTAGATAAGGCGCTTGCCCTAAAAGCTTGAGGACCTGAGTGTAAAATCTCCAAAGACAAAGAAAGCCACATGTAGGAGCACAATTCATCTGAAATCCCATCCAATTGAAAGCAGAGACAGCAGCCTGGTATATAGCAGTGAACAAGAGCAGACCCTGCCTCAAACAAGGTGATAGCTAGGGACCAACACTAAGATTGTCCTCTGACCTCTGGACACATACACTGTGGTGCACGTGAGCCCACACTCACAAACATACACATCTTCAGAAACAAGAATCTTTAAGAAGGATACATATCTCAAAAGATGGCCTAGTCGGCCATCACTGGAAAGAGAGGCCCATTGGACTTGCAAACTTTATATGCCCCAGTACAGGGGAACGCCAGGGCCAAAAAGTGAGAGTGGGTGGGTAGGGGAGTGGGGGGGGAGGATATGGGGGACTTTTTGGATAGCATTGGAAATGTAAATAAGGAAAATATCTAATAAAAAAATTAATTCTAAAAAAGGATACATATCTTCTGGAAAAACAAACAAACTTTTAAATATCATGAATTTTTTTTGAGTGTTCAATGAAGAGTACAATGTTCTCATTCTTGTGCAATTCTGGTTGCTGGGAGCTTGCTTACTTTTTAGGAGTTGGTCTGTGAGGCTTGATTTTCATGCTACACAAATCCATCCATTCCTCTACTAAGAGAGCATGCAGGGTACCACTCGATTGACCAGCCCTGATAAACTTGAATGACCATCCCCAGACCAGCCAACTAGGAACTAAATTGCATTCCTGAACCTTACTCGGGGTCTGCTTGCTCAGTATTTCTTCAGTTTCTTTTGAAAGATGACACAGCCTGGCAGCAAAAATGCTAAGAGAGAAAGCCACATGAGGAGGAAAATACACACATGGTATATCTACCTTCCAATTACCTCAAAGCCATGCGTCTAAAGTCTAGTAATGGCATCAGCTTTGTATTTTTCCACAACACTTTGTGTTTATGAAGACTTGGATTGGGTCTCAACTGTAAGATCACACCTTGGGAAAAATCAAACTCTGTTTGGCACATGTGTAAATTCCAAGTAGCACATTACCGTTCCAGCAAACAACCACCAGGAGCAAATAATGAGCCGTGCCGGAAGCTAGGATAAGACAATGACAGAAGGGTAAGACCATGTTCCAGTTATTGAGAAATAGAGACAATAGCTGACGTTAGTAAAGAAAACCATTATACTCACAAGTGTAATTGAGTTATGAAGATTGGTTGGAACCAGGCAGGTGATGAAGCCTGCATAGGTGTTAAATACTGTGTGCTTTATCTGTTGGTATTAAGGGCATACCGACTTCTCAAAAGATAAATGTGTTCCCCAGTAAACTCCACTGAGCCTCAAGTTCCAGAACTTGTATCATGGTTTCACTGTGTAGACCCCACTGGTTAAATCACTGACTGGATAACTGAACTCCTACTCCAGCTCCCTCCCTTCCCAAGAGGGTAGAATATTTAATTGCTATCAAGATACCAAAGCCCCTATCCTCTTACAGAAATAGCCTTTCCAGCATGCCTAATTTCATATGGAGCCATCTAGTGGCGCACAATAAGTCATTTTGCTTGCATCACCCATCAAGTGTTTGCCAAGGGGGTTGTGTACAAGGAAGACACTAATATTACTCAGAAAATTCCAAGGACTTGGAATCTCACTTCTGGAAATCAAGGGCAAAGTGCAATCAGAAATATTAAGCAACAATTAGTTTATTCATAATGAATTTATAAAGTGCTACGTGGGAAGAGTGCTGGTAGTCACTAAGAGAAACTCCAAACATATTTTGCATGACCTGTGCTTGCTAAGAACTCAAAATCTAATTCAGAAAGTAAGTTATATACAATTGATATATTGTACAGGACTCTCTTTCAAGGCAAACAGCCACCATCTTCAGGAATTCAACTGGACCTGCTTGCAAGAGATTGTCGCAATGGGGCTTGTTGACTGTGCATCTTCCCTCACAGGAAAGGGTGGAAGTTGTCATGGGACCCTCACTAAGTCAGCAGCTACTATGCCCAGCTCCTTACCTGGACTTTTATCTTAGTTGTATATAGCCTCGGGGTCTTGAGGAGAATCTAAAGCACACAGATTGAGTAATGAAGAAAGGAGACCCCATCTATGCAGTCATGTCAAGTTACTACCCATGCTAAGTGCAGACTATCCAGTATGGCTGATTTAAAGTCATGCATGTTTCTACAAATAAAACCTCGACCATTGCTCTGTAAGCAAGCCTTTGAATTTTGGTGGATCCCAACTTTGGTTTGTCATTAAGATCATGTGATGGGGTATGTATGCTGCCTAGAACCCCCACCCATACCCCAGGGGAAAATTCTTACAATATAGTAACAAGAAAGATACAAAGAGAGTTTTGGATATTTTTCACTCTACTCAGCCATTATTTATTTGTAAAATGGCTGTAAGCAAATCAGAAACACAAGTCAGGAGGATAATCATAGAGGCTCCTTGAGTTTCTTGCAGAAAGTTTCCAAATATAACCACAGTTTTGCCAACTTGAAATATACACAGCAGCCAGGCCTGATATCCACAGCCTGGAATGTGTTTTAAAGTCTTCCCAGGCACTTTGTCTGCCTCTTTCTATCTCACTCTTACCTTCCCATGCTCATGGCCTTCTGTTGTCCTCGTCACTTCAATGACCCTACAGTCTCATTGTCACCTCGACTTATACTTGGATTTCAATTTAATCCACAAACATTTATTGAGAATCCACTCAGTATAAAGAGTCAATACTTTTTCATCAGAAATTTTCTCCACTGAAAATTCTGGAATTTCTCTGGAGGTTGCTAAAATGTCAGCAGTTAAAGCTGTAATGTTGATGCTTGTCAAGGATGCAGCTTTCAGGTGCAGTCAGTACCAAACTAGCTGTACCACTGAAGTCTTCAGTGCTTTACTCCTGGCTTTATCAACGTTCTGTGGAACCACAGTAGCTTCGGGAGATGCTCTGTGAGCAAAGGCGTTTCTCATCATCAAAGCTAGGGAAGCATAACAACCTATTGTCTTTTTGGTTTGTTTGTTTGTTTTGTTTTGTTTTGTTTTGTTTTTCTAGACAGGGTTTCTCTGTGTAGTCCTGGCTGTCCTGGAACTCACTTTGTAGACCAGGCTGGCCTCGAACTCAGAAATCCGCCTGCTTCTGCCTCCCAAGTTCTGGGGTATTGTCTTTTTAAAATTAGTGACTTTGTGGTCCTAGAGGAGGTGTTCAATAGTTTGATCCAACTCATATAGATGCAGCTGCTCTATTGACAAACGCTTCATTAAGGTACCTTGACAAAAGCTTATGTAAGGAGAAACTTTCATTAAAATTAATTTTACTCCTCTGCCAAGTGCTTGAAGCAAGAAAAGCTGGAAGTTTAAGTATCAATATGGTATAGAATAATACAGTAGTGGTTCCATCAATCATGCTGGCTGAGCAAGCAGGGGGACCTGAGTTTCGATCTACAACACTCACACAAAAATCCCGGTATAGTGACACACATCAGCAGTACCAATACTGGGGATACAAAAGTAAGAGGATTCCCTCAGCCCTCTGACCACCCAGCCTAGCCGTTCAATTATGCCAGGATCAGTAAGAGATCCTGTCACAAAATTGAGTATGATAGTGACCCTCTGATCTTCACAAATGAGTGCATAACTTACACATAAGTACCTACCAACACTACCATATACACACACTATGTATACACAATACCACACATTAAAAAACGAACAAGTTGTCCATTTAGCAAAAGAGTAGTATGGGTTCATCTGATGAAGTGAGACTTCAATGCAGTCAGTATTGTAGCTCACTGGGTTCACAGCTGGGTAGGACTGATGAGGTGCAGAGATTAAGAAAGTGCAGGCTACTCAGTCTTAAATGGAACATCTTTTGCTGCAATTCCTCTTCTCAAGGCTCATGGATCATTGTATGGAGAGGAGTAGAAAGAATGTAAGAGTCAGAGGTGGTGGAGAACTAGAAGAAAACCAGGGTCTTTTAGACACACCAGAGAAGCCACACATACGAAGTCACAGTGATTGTGACAGCAGGCATAAAAGCAGGGCAAGTTCAAGCCTGGCCAACTCCCAGCATGGAGAGTGGAATTGGGCATGAAGTCCCAATCCTGGTGGAGGAACTATTAGCAATTGAAAGCCACGGAGAGGGGGAATCTGTTTTCTCCAAGAGTGTAGCCCCTGGTAAGTTGACCATGTTCCATTGGAAGATCACACATCCGAGAATGTTAAAGCAGCAGAAACTTGGTGTTTTGTTTTGTTTTGTTTTGTTTTGTTTTGTTTTGTTTTGTTTTTGGAAAAAAAACACACAAAACTGGATGACAGGGGAATGATGACATCTGGGAGGACTTTGGGTGTGAAAATGATCAAAACACATACAAAATCCTCAAAAGAAACAATAAAGATATATATTAAAAATTTTAAAGAAAAATGATAAATCAAATCAAAGACCAGGAACTATTGTTGCTATTATTAGTCATCAGAAGGAAGATCTAAATATGATCAATTAATCATTAGATTATTTAGCAATCACTTTGCTACATCTACCATGATAATCTTATTTATGAAGTATAATTGTCAATGCCCATGAGAAATTGTAATAAACACTCTATAAGCTATGACATGATCACACACACACACACAATATATAATATATATATATTATATATTGTTATATATAATATTGCAGATGTGCTTGTACACCAGTAGAAGCATGGCCAACCACAGACCTACTGTCTGCCTTCATGGAATTCACAGTATCCGAAAGGTAATGAGGCCTTCATACAGATGGACAATGTCCATATAGGATGACAAGAGACACTTCAGAGGAAAGATGAAAAGAAATGAAGCGAGAAAAGAACTATAGAATGAATGTATTTCAAATCAGCATAAACAAAGAAACAGGAGAAACCATCAGATCAATGCAGGCAACTGCCACAGAGGCACTAATACTCAGCAATGGAGCAAGCCCAGCCTGGAGAGTTCACAAAGCTGCTTGGCTTATAGTGTGGTCATGGTCATGAGTTATTACAGTGTCCTTGGAGGCAAGGTCTCCAAAGCATCCTTTGGAGAGAAGGAAAAAATGACGACACTTGCTTATGTTTGCTTTTATCTGGTGCCCTAAAATTTTCTGTTCATCTGTTTTTAAGTATTTTATGCTTTAAATTTTTACATTTTATATGTGCATATTATTTACAGGCAAATAAAAAAAACAGAAGAATATTGAAGTAGCAGAACCCTTAAACATTTGTATGGTGACAAGAGTGAGCCAATAGTTTGAAAACTGTTTCCTAGGCCATGGGGAGTTGAGGAAGAGTTTTAAATCTGAGAATTCACTGCTTAGGTTTACATTTTAAGTAACTCAATATTTGTTTTAACAACTCAAGAGAACTTTTTTCATGCAATATTTGCCATGAAACATTTAATGTAGAAAAGCTAAGTACTTAGCTTCTGTCTGCTACTCATGTATGATAAAAACAATCAGTGGAGTGGACCTTGAAAATGCAAATCTTATTAAGTAAGTCTCTTGCTAAGAAGATCACTTAATTGATCCTCATTGCTTCTAGGAGAAAATAAAAAAAATGTGTTGAGTGAAAAACACTATTCTTTCTTTGTCTCTGAGCTCGTAGGTTTGCTACAAGTTAGAGAGGAAGAGCATCGAATTTCCATTTGGTTAACCTTGACTCTTGCTTTGGAGTTGACCCTGATACTGGGTTGAGAAAGATATATCAGCAGTACAGGTCAAGTGCTTAGTACATTCTCATAATCCTCACAGCCCAGCTCCTACAGACATAGAGCACACAAAAGGGGACAGGGCAGGGTCTGCAAAACAAACATCAGAACATGGTATAGGTGACACCTCTTGAAAATCGGAGAATTGAAAGGAAGTTCAGACTGTCTCTGGGCTTCTGGCCAGCAAAGGCAGATGCAGGAGTCTCTTTAGAAAAACTCTCATCTGCTCAACCTTGTCTGTCCAGATAGCTGATCCCGTTGTCAGGACTCATACACCTCTCTGCTGTTGGCCTTCTCTTGAGTCAGACCTTGCTGTTTGTAAATAGCTGCAGGAATCCTAGTCAGGCCAAGAAGGGATCAAGTGCTCATTTTCAGGCTTTGCCTAAATAGGTGTATACATGTATGGTTGATATTTAAAAACCACCTTGTATACCATTTTAAATTATTTCAAAAACTGTCTTGTATTTATTTTCTATATATAATAACTCAAAAATTTGCATTCTCAAATGATGCATAATTTTACTTACGTCTAACAATGTTTTCACATTCTGAGCAAATAGTACATTTATGATAAAGTTTCCTATGCATCAGCTATTAAAAAGAATGAAGTTATGAAATTCCTAGGCAAATGGTTGGACCTGGAGGGCATTATCCTGAGTGAGGTAACCTAATCACAAAGAACTCAAATGATATGTACTCACTGATAAATGGATATTAGCCCAGAAACTTAGAATACCCAAGATATAAGTTACAATTTGCAAAACACATGAAACTCAAGAAGAATGAAGACCAAAGTGTGGATACTTTGCCCCTTCTTAGAATTGGGAACAAAACACCCATGGAAGGCGTTACAGAGACAAAGTTTGGAGCTGAGACAAAAGGATGGACCATGTAGAGACTGCCATATCCAGGGATCCATCCCATAATCAGCCTCCAAACGCTGACACCATTGCATACACTAGCAAGATTGTGCTGATAGGACCCTGATATAGCTGTCTCTAGTGAGACTAGGCCGGGGCCTAGCAAACACATAAGTGGATGCTCACAGTCAGGTATTAGATGGATCACAGGGCCCCCAATGGAGGAGCTAGAGAAAATACCCAAGGAATTAAAGGGATCTGCAACCCTATAGGTGGAACAACATTATGAACTAACCAGTACCCCGGAGCTCTTGACTCTAGCTGCATATGTATCAAAAGATGGCCTAGTTGGCCATCACTGGAAAGAGAGGCCCATTGGACATACAAACTTTATATGCTCCAGTACAGGGGAACGCCAGGGCCAAAAAGTGGGAGTGGGTGGGGGGAGGGTATGGGGGACTTTTGGGATAGCATTGAAAATGTAAATGAGGAAATACCTAATTTAAAAAAAAAAGAAAAAAGAAAACTCTAAAAGCAGATACAGATTCTCAATTTAAAAAAAAAAAATGGGCAGAAATTTTCTATATGAGAACCTCTGTTATTCCTTCAAGACTATTCCATGATCTTCTCTGTCCCTTTGGAGGACATATTTCTGAATAGCCCATGGCACCCCTCAGCTGTCACAGAACACTAATACCAGTGCCTTCTTGGTCAGGTCTTCTTAGCACTTATTCTCCACCACCCTTTTATCTCCCTATCACAGTAGACTTCAGCCTCTTGAACTAAGGTTCTCTCACATCTGCCATAGCACCCATGTTCATAAAGTAGATGAGCTTAACCTAAAGTTGCTGATGTCTGACAAGAGGAAACTTCCTCTAAAACAAGAAGTTTTATGACATTACCCTCTATGGTGATGGTGTAAGTATGAGAGTCAGTTTAACTATAGACTTTATTAAACTAAAGCATGTCAGAGACATCAGTGAAACACACTCTCAGGTGTCTCTTTGAAGAAGTTTCCAGGTATCCTTATGTCACAAGAGCTCTAAATTAATAAAAGGTTTCATTAAAGGATTTGAATTGTAATAGATTATTAGAAGGAGGTAGAATGTCCTATTGATTATAGAATACAATCACCAGGGCTATTGCTATAGAAGCTGATTCTTGCCTCAACCTCTTCATATATTCTTCCCTACTATCTGCTTTCTGTCCTCAGTGATGTTCAAATGCATACCAAGCCTCAAACATGGGGTCAAGTAACCAGGGACTGGACTCTCTAAAATCATGAGCCAAAATAAATACTTCTTTCTTGGGCATTTGGTCACGGTGGCACAAAGTCCTGGCTAATACAGAAAGTAGGCACCAGAGAAGTACAGTTATCCTTGTGACTGATCTGACCATGTGGTTCCCAAGTTAGTGAAAATGAATTATAGGACAAGTGTTAGGATGCTAGTTAGAAAAGGTTGAAAGTGGAGCTTAAAGTGTGAGCCTGGTGGGAACTTGGCATATCAGAATGTCAACATAATTGCAGACAGGAACAGTACAGTGAAGCTTCAGATTCTACTAGGAAGTCTTTAATGTATGGTAGAGAACTTGGCCACATTTTGGCCATCTCCTGAAACTTTGTGCTAGGTGGAGTTTAAAGGTGATAGACTAATTAATTTGATAGAGGAAGTTGAAAACACCATAGCATTCCGGCTGTGGCATAGTTATTGTTGACTGGTTTTAGACATATTTACAGTGAGAATTGAGAATAAAAGGAAGGGCAAAGAAGGATTTGAAAAAATGCAGACTGGCCAGAAAAGGGACAAATGTAAAGTTGGGAACACGGACTGTAGTTGTTAAAGATGTTGAAAGCCTTAAAAAGAAGCTAGGCACCAATCCTACCCTTAGTCTCATTATTTAAGAACCTGATGCAGAAGGATTGGGCATTTATGACCAACCTCAATGATATAGCAAGATCCTATCTCCAAAAAAAAAATGAATGAATGAATAAATCAGAAGACAAGTACATGGAATGGAGCAATAGGGAAGATACCTTGAGGACATCTTAGGAATTGGCCAGAGCACAGACATCATATTATTTGCAGAATAGAATTATAAATGTTCTTGAGTTTCCCATAAGAACAGAGAAACTCTGCTCTAAAGGAAATACCTGTGGGGCATTACAGCTGTCAGTAGACCAAGTGGCTGCTTGGTCTGCAAGCATACAAATGGCAAGAGTTACAGGGTCATAGAAGCCTTAGGTGAGATCCCAAAGGAAAGTCTCTGAGACAATGAGGAGCAGAGTCACATCTCCTTCAGGGAGACCCTGAAAGGATGCTGTGGAAAGCCATAAGAAGACATAAATCCAAGGCTGCACTGTAGAGCCCAGGGTGTTTCAGGTTCCTGGAACACGGGAGATCTGTGAAGGATGGCTGTAGACGACAGTGTGGAGCCACCCCAGGAAAGAGGATCTGTGGGCTGGAAGTGACAAGGCTATGGCACTGGGGTGCTGCAGCTCCCTGGAGCTCATACCATGGTGAAATGTGCAGTAGATGGCAAACACAGGGCTGCAGGGCTCAGGGATTGTCCTGTTGAGTTTTATACTCTGGTAAGACATGCTGATGAAACCAAGGAATTCGGATCACAGTTCAAGCTCACTTTAAAAAGGACACAGTTATCACACTACTGCCCAACGTCTCTGTACCTGTTCACACTCACAGCCAGGCTTTACAGCTTTGTCTCCAGAATCAGCCTTGGACGATTCCCACTTTTCAGAATGGAAATATTACTCAATGCCATTGTATGTTGAGAGTATAGAATTTACTTTTCACTGCACAGTGATTCTCAGCTAAGCATTCACAGTAGGTCTCAGAAGCATTTGAATTTGGGAATTTCGAACTATAGATTACTTGGGCTCATAAACTGAATGCATCTTTCCCTATATCATAAACATGTGGCTTTTTTTTCATGGATGGAAATGTTATGTTAAGGAATTATGCTTGGGGTGTCAAGTTGGGAAGGGGTGGATTTGTGATAGTTTTTGATGGTTAGTCTTGACATATACAACAAGTAAGGTCTGTCAACTGATTTTTAAAACAGGAAATGGGGTAAATCAAATTGGCGAATTTTCTCAAAACTACATCTCACCTACCTCTCAATCCTATCCTCACAGCATTTGACTCAGGAGGCAAAAAGAGGTCTACAAGGGCTCATGGGACAAAGCTACCCAAGAAGCATGTTCTCATTGGCTGACTAGGGTCTAGGAAGCACTTACCCACATCTTCCCTGAAGCTGCATATCGTCCTCTCCATCAGAACATGTAGAGAGCATCCTCTGACCTCTTTTTTTTTTTTTCTGAGTCACATCTGTCTACATTCTCACTGGTGAGTCTGCGAGTGTGACTCCAAAACCATAGCATTTGTGTCACTGAGGAATATGCTAGAAGCAGAGACACAAATTTCCCAGTTCTGTCTTAGAACAACAGAGTCAGAATATTGTAGACACTCCATATATGACCCTGGATTTTGACAAATCTGAGTTACAGTCTTTCCTGCTCATTTTAAGCCACGGGAACAACCATTCCTCAAGCTTAACCCTCTAAATCATGTCATGGAAGTTCACTCTCCATTCCACATGGCACCTACAGCTGCTTAAATAAAAAGTACACACGTGTTGCCGTGAAAAGTACAGCTCAAAATGACAGTGATCTGAAATTGAGAACATCTTCTCCTACTACCACCCCTAAGATAAACACACAGGCTCTTGTTAGCCACACAGGTTTCCCTGACACCACAGTGCTGGGCATAGCATTCCAGCAGTCGGTCTGTGTATTCAAAACAGAGGCTCCCACTGCCGAAGATACCAATGACGTGAAATCACATAGCAAGTGGTTTGTTCAAAAGCATATGTTGGGCTTAAAATAATTGATCTTGGTAAAAATATTAAGGAGCTCACTAAAAATATTTGAGGACATAATGATATTAATACCATCTGTGCAGTAGCCATCCTGAAGAAATCAGCAACACATTTTTTTCTTATTTTTTTAAACCCTATAATGGATGCTCCTGAACACTGTAATTTTCATGAAAATCTCATAAAATTTACCTACCGTATTTTAAATACATTAATTCATTATGTATTGAATTATGCCCCTCTGAAGGAAGTAAAACCACAAATTATGTTTCTCAGATCAATTTTATCCCTTTGAAGTGCATTGTTGGGGCTTCTATGTTTTTTTAAATATACTACCATTAACTGATAAGTTTCACTTTTCCTCAACATTCTATTTAAGTAGTGTTTACCTTCAGACTGACATAGAGAATTTCTACTTCCCAAAGTATTTTGAGCCCAAATCATCACAGATCAAAAAGATTAACTCTGGTTGCCTTTCTTGCAACTGTTGCAAGTAACTATGAGGCTTTGCAGTTTTGTTCTTAGCAAAACTATTAAAATAATAATCTTTAATCCAGACTTGACTTCTTCTCTCTAACACATTGTAAGATCTTTCAGAGAAGGCACTAAGTGAGGGGCACACAGTAGCATTGAGTTCAGATTTAGAGACAATCTGGTGCTACTATAAACCTGTTTAATCTGATCAAATCAGTGCCTGGTCATTCAGCTAGCCTGAGTTCCGGCTACTTTTGGTGAGACTTGGGTTTTTAACCCGGTGAATGATTTTTTTTTTAACATGATCATAAATAGAAATGAAAACACCTACATAGAGCAGACACACAACAAATGGCAGTTAGTGCTTTTTTATTTTTTTTTAAGGTGCAAAGAAATATGGGTAGAAGGAAGGAGTTTGTAAATATTCTCATTAATAAACTATGCCCAAGGCTGGAAAGATTTTAATTCAGTAAAGTACTTACCATGTAAGCATGAGGGTCTGGGTTTGCATGCCCAGCACCCAAATAAAGACCAGAAGCTTAGCACATGTCTATAATCAAAGCACTGGGATGGACCAACAGAAGTAGAGGGAGGAAGACAAACAGATCCACGGCCTTGTTTGCCTGTCAGTCTAACAAAATTAGTTAGCTCCAGATTCAATGAAAGAACCTATTTCAACAATAAGGTACAGAATGATAAAGACGCCTAGCATCAAACTTTAGCTTCTACACATATGTGCACAGAATGCACACAGGAACACACACACATAAAATCCAATATTAAATAAAGCATGCCCACAGAAAGAGAAGGTCACAGAAGTCCCCAGAAGGCTATAACTAGGGTTCCCAAGCCCTTTAGCAATATGACAGAACTGCACTTTGTTAATTGAAAAAAATAAAACAAGAGCCTCAGGAAAATCATGATTTTTATTTTAGCTCAAAAAAAAAATAAGTTTACTGGTTTAAAAAATAAGAATATATCAAATATTGAGGGTAGCTAGTGGACTTCACTAGAAGAATAATTGAATATATTATGTAATTGATGATGCCATGTGGTAGTATGAATGCAAAGCAGATATAATGAACTTATAGAAGTGATTGGGTATATTTTGATTGTATAAATAATGCAAAATCATTCTATATGCTTTGAGAAAACTCTCATGATATATTGTTGATTGACAAAATGTATGTGAAATCTACATACATGTATATATGTATATATGAATGTACGTATATATTTTTCAGATATTTATGTTTGTTGAAATAAATGAGCAAGTAATAAATCAAATCTGAAGAGAAAATAATGCAGGAAAATGAGTGTAGAGCTAGAGAAAGACTTTGACCTTTCACCTTTCATGCTTCTTTATTATTATAATACTTTCAGCTAAAATGTATTTAAAATACAAAACAACAACATTCTCAAAATGTTTAAGTACATCTTCAAGAAAAGAAAGCCTATGTCCAATGGGGTTCAGAATCTGAGTCCATTGGAATAGCACAAATAAAAACAATATTTGAATACTTATTCATCACATACTATATGCTAGGCACCATGTTATTTTGCATGTGTAATTTCATGTATTCCTCATAATGAAATCCTGGCCTATATATGCTATTCCGTTCTTCTCTCTACATGGCTAATGACTAATGGGGCACTGGATAACTTGCCCGGATTCACATGGTAAACCTTGAATTCTGTCCAGATCATCTCTTTCCATAACCTAACAGCTCTCAAACATAATGGAGATAAAGCTCATATAGAATCCACAAAAAGTCCTGATACAATGCAATGCCCCACTTGTGAGCATGTCTGCAACCTGGTTGGTGGCGATGGCTCATTTAAAATACATAATACATGGCCTGAGATTCTATCATCATAATTATTATCGTGGGAAACTGTAACCCTACCAAGGGTAAGACTTACACATCAGAGAAATAGATTAGAGAATTCAGATGTTGAAGAAGAGTTTGTTTAAAGCTGATGATCAGCATGGAGCCCAGCTTATAATCATGTGCAGTTTGTGATGCGTTTCCAGCAATTTTTATCAACCAAGCACAGCCTTTGTTTTAACTTGACTATTTGTCATGTACAATCTATCCTTCTGCCTTTTTGATATATGACAGGTCTTAAGGGTATTTTGCTGAATTTGAACAAATAAAGTACCTTCATGGTGCTCATTGATTCCGTTTGTTGTTTTTGAACAAAATGGTGGCCTGGCATGTTTTTCAAAGGGACACATCGCCTGTATTTTAAGCAATTGCCACGCAGTGTGGTGGAGATAGGAGGAAAATGTCTCAGATGCAAAGGGAAGTTAACATTTACATCTGAAAACTGTCTCCTTGCCATGCTGCTTGACAAGTGATGGGGATAATTTTATCCCCTAGTGAGGTTTACAATCTGCAGAACTAGTACTTATGTTGATCTCATCAGAACCAAGTGAAAAAGAGGAGACATTACCTAAATATCATGCCTCAGACAGAGATAATCCATATGGCAAATGCCTTCCACTTTGTATCAGAGATTCTTTTTCATTCCGGAGGGTCTTTCTATGGGAACCTGATGGGCTCCTGGGATTCTCTCTATAGGTAGAAATCCAGTTTGTTTGCTTTCTAGTCATGTAAAGCTGTTTCCATCATTATTTAAGTCAAGTTATGTTTGCTAGGCAGCAGTTGATATGCAGTAATATGTCATGCAACATGTTAAGTATGAAATGAATGTCATAAATATATGTTTCTATTTAGGGAATAAATCTGTCTTAATCTTACCACTTAATCACTAATTTCATGCACACCCACAGCATTACATTTAACCTTAAGTCCACCTTTTAAAATTATCTAGAAGGTCCATGGAAACAATGCTATTCAGTGCAACTTTCCTTCTTGGGTCATGAAACACTTCAGGGCCACACCCTCAGATGCAAGTCAAGACAGACAATACATAGCTCAGAACCATCTACAGATGTGCTGTTCATTTCATAAGGTGTCCAACTCGATAGTAATATAATACAGTTGGCATAATTTGATTCCTGGTATATTGGTCCATATAAAACATGTCTGTGTCTACTTTCCACCCATGAGTGAGATATATTTGAAGCCTGTGTGTGTGTTGTATATATGTTCATGTGTGTGTGCACTCCTACTTGCTTTCAGGTAAACACATCAGCCATATTCACTTTATATGTGACTGTCATCAACAGTATCTTCTCATATCCATCTTCACTTTTGCCTTGATTCCGTACTTGTTTAAATATTGAGTCATAGACAGAAATTACTTCATCCTTGATGGGCTCATACTTGTATTTTTATTAGATTATATTTACCATATCCTATCTTAGGATATGAGTCAGTCCCTCTCTTTAACCAGTAGAGAAATATAAAACTCAATTGAAGGTTTCTAGTGATGTAGAGTTTCTTGGGGCAGGAAAACTGGATCTATGCTAACAGTTTTCCCATGACACTATTAAACACTTTGCTGGGATCTAAGGTTTGAGTTTAAACCATCATACATGACCAGTGGCTTTCATACAGATTTATACAGTACATACATAGGCACTTTTGTCATCATAGAAAATGACACTTGGGAAATTTCAGTTCAGTAGAACCAGCGCATGGCACCAAAATCTGTATTCTCAAAAATGGGGTATTCCTGGAGTATATATTTGAGAACCACAAAAATACATGGTGGAGAAAAACAGAATGGAAGAAAATTGGAATGGCAGCTGAATACAGGTATCAAAATTACATTTGTGCTGAAGATATAGAAGTTGGGGATGTTTTCTTCATATAGTGTAAGCAATACAGTTACATTCAGAGGGACTAGAATGGTTAACAGAAAAACTAAAAGCACAAAGTGATTATAAACAGTAGATCAATAGCCAGAATCCCAGCTGTGAGTTGCTCTAAAGCAAGGGAGAAATAGGAGGGTGGGATAAAGCAGTCAGTTCGGTGCTAGGGATGTGATGTGTGGAGCTGACATCTCACACCATGGATGGGTACAACACTTAAAGGAGTTATGATAGGCCAAGGGAGAACTAAGAGAATTTGAGTACATAGCATGTAAACAAAGCATGTAAATTAAAGACATGACCTGACTTACCACTTAGTGGTATCAAGTCAGCTTGTTTGTCCCTCATCTCATGCGTTAGCCGAGGGAATTTTATTTCTCATAATACTGCATCAACAGAATACCTGTTGTGAGGATCTATAATCTTATTGAATTGCTTTTTAGTACAAAAATCTATTTTTCATCCCAGTCAAAAGTACACATAGTGATTGTGTCCTGGTTGTTCTTTAATAGCCTTCTCACCGGAAAGCCTCTGTTGCAGAATTACCTAGACTATATTGGCCTATGGGCACATCTATGGAGTGTTATCTCCATTATAAATTGGTGGATGTGGTCCCTGCCCACTGTGGGCAGCACAATCCCTAGGTGAGTGGTCCTGGGATGTATAAGAAAGCTTGCCAAGCGTGAGCCGATTAATATTTCTAAATAAGTAATGTGATATACTTCATAATGTAGTACCAGCCCTGCTCTCTGCCCCATCCATTTTATTTTTCCTAAAACAAAGTTTGTTATTTACATTCTATCAATATTTGTTTGCCTCCATGGCTTTTGTTCAAATAAAGGTTTCTTTAAAGGCTTTTGCACAATAATCATTGTGAAACATAGACACCTTTATTTCGATTATCTTTATTTTATAATTATTACTGATGGTGTGTGTGTGTGTGTGTGTGTGTGTGTGCTAGCTACCAGTGGTCCACTATGGTTCTTGCCTTCCAGTTACTAGTCTGGCTTTCCTTGGTGAACTGTGACCTGGAAGTACAAGCCAAATAAATCCTTTCCTCCACTAAATTGCTTTTGGCCAGAGTATTTTATCACAGCAACTGAGGAAGCTGGAGATGATAGCAAGCCATTCATGCTCAATACCTGTCAAAATAAAGACAGTCAAAAGAGCCATGGTATTCTTAACTTACTTGGACATTTCATGGTGGCTTTTTTACCACATTTCTTCTTTACCTAGATGTCCAAATGGACAGATGTAAGTGATTATGACAGATAGTCCCCCAGATCCACTGTCCCTAATACATGCAGTAGTTCTTAAAAGTGTGTTTGTCTGTCAGCGCCTAATGTTAAATAGCTATAAACAGAGTTAAGCATTAGTGTCTCCACAATATATTTCTAATAACAAATACAAATGGAGAGCTCCAGAATCACTCTTTATCTTCTGAGTAAATTGATAAATTGTCCGTCTAGCCCAGTATGGATAACGCATGGTAGATGTTCAAAGTATTTGATGGATGAGTTAGTAAATAAATGAATTCACTCCCTGGAGTATAGATTCCTGGTTATCAACCAAAAGATATTACCCAGAATCACCTGAGAGCTTATTCTTGTCATGTGTTTGACTGTTTAAAATATAATCAAGTCTCTGTGAGAGTACCGTTCATCTTGGAGAGGGAAAGGACTTGAGAGATGAGGAGTTAGAATTAACTAAGGTATACCATGTGATCTGAAAACTCTTCTTAGGTCAGTATGATACAGCCTGTCCTCCATGCTTATCACTCTTTGGAAACACACTTATAAACAATAACTAAATAGGTATGCTTGGCAGCAATAACCATAGCAACCGTATTGATGCCGTCATACAGTCATGTCCCACATTTGTAGACTGCCAAAAGATCTTCACATCTATATCTCAAGGTACACTCACAACAGCTGCAATGCTGCGGCAAAAATGATGAACCAGCAGAGTAGAACAGAGTCAGGGTTTGTAGGATTTTATAAACTTGGAGAGATTGGAAATGGATAATTGCATAAATATATCTAAAGAAAGGTGTGTGGATATGATTACAAGGCATTTACAGTATTTTCACTATGTGAGTTTTCACCAAAAACCTTTTCTGGTTACCATTATTTTTTTTTTCTTTCAACAACCTTAAATGGGAGGTTAAAAGAAATAAACCCTACTTTAGATTTTGCCATATACTAAATGGAAATACAGATATTATACAATTGCTCTTCCTGAATCAGAGTAATAAGTAATATTTTTCATTTAAAAACTTAGTTGCACATATTAGCCAACGTTCTGAACCTCAATTTCCCAATCTAAAAAGAAAATGGGAATGATTATATTCCTGCCTAGTCATCCTCAGATATGATTGGGGTCAGCAAATGAAGATATATAAACATCTTTATCCTATTTGAATTGAGCCATGTGGGCTCAGGCAGACAAGAGAGTGAACAATTTAAGACATGGTGTCTTCATGTTGTATCCTAAGATGACTCTGAATTAGGTTCCAGGAACC